>NW_027474588.1:0-35209 GCF_050947335.1 Megachile rotundata
TGATCGATAGAACGACAATTAATATAATTATTACTCTTATTATTATCAATCTAACTCATATTATTAGCCACATTATGCATATATGATCGGTAGACCGGCAATTACTATACTTATTACTCTTATTATTATCAATCTAAATAATATTATTAACCATATTATGCTTATATGATCGATAGAACGACAATTACTATATTTATTACTCTTATTATTATCAATCTAACTCATATTATTAGCCATATTATGCTTCCATGGTCGACAGAACGACAATTACTATACTTACTAATCATATTATTATTAATCTAACTCATATTAGTAACCATATTATGCTTATATGGTCGATAGAACGGCAATTTCTATACTTATTACTCTTATTATTATCAATCTAACTCATATTATTAGCCATATTATGCTTCCATGATCGATAGAACGACAATTACTATACTTATTACTGTTATTATTATCAATCTAACTCATATTATTAGCCATATTGTGCTTATATGATCGATAGAACGACAATTACTATACTTATTACACTCATTACTATTAATCTAACTCATATTATTAGCCATATTATGCTTATATGATCGATAGAACGACAATTAATATACTTATTACTCTTATTATTATCAATCTAAATCATATTATTCGCCATATTATGCTTATATGATCGATAGAACGACAATTACTATACTTATTACTCTTATTATTATCAATCTAATTCATATTATTAGCCATATCATGCTTATATGATCGATAGAACGACAATTACTATACTTATTACTCTTATTATTATCAAGCTAACTCATATTATTATCCATATTATGCGTATATGATCGATAGAACGACAATTACTATACTTATTACTCTTATTATTATCAATCTAATTCATATTATTAGCCATATTATGCTTATATGATCGATAGAACGACAATTACTATACTTATTACTCTTATTATTATCAAGCTAACTCATATTATTATCCATATTATGCTTATATGATCGATAGAACGACCATTACTATACTTATTACTCTTATTATTACCAATCTAAATCATATTATTCGCCATATTATGCTTATATGATCGATAGAACGACAATTACTGTACTTATTACTCTTACTATTATCAATCTAATTCATATTATTAGCCATATTATGCTTATATGATCGATAGAACGACAATTAATATACTTATTACTCTTATTACTATCAATCTAATTCATATTATTAGACATATTATGCTTATATGATCGATAGAACGACAATTACTATACTTATTACTCTTATTATTATCAAGCTAACTCATATTATTATCCATATTATGCTTATATGATCGATAAAACGGCAATTACTATACGTACTATTCTTATTATTATTAATCTAACTCATATTATTAACCATATTATGCAGATATGATCGATAGAACGACAATTACTATACTTATTACTCTTATTATTATCAATCTAACTCATATTATTAGCCATATTATGCTTATATGATCGATAGAACGACAATTACTATACTTATTACACTCATTACTATTAATCTAACTCATATTATTGACCATATTGTGCAGATATGATCGATAGAACGACAATTACTATACATATTACTCTTATTATTATCAATCTAAATCATATTATTCGCCATATTATGCTTATATGATCGATAGAACGGCAATTACTATACTTATTACTTTTATTATTATCAATCTAATTCATATTATTAGGCATATTATGCTTATATGATCGATAGAACGACAATTACTATACTTATTACTCTTATTATTATCAAGCTAACTCATATTATTATCCATATTATGCTTATATGATCGATAGAACGACAATTACTATACGTACTATTCTTATTATTATTAATCTAACTCATATTATTAACCATATTATGCAGATATGATCGATAGAACGACAATTACTATTCTTATTACTCTTATTATTATCAATCTAACTCATATTATTAGCCATATTATGCTTATATGATCGATAGAACGACAATTACTATACTTATTACTCTTATTATTATCAATCTAAATCATATTACTCGCCATATTATGCTTATATGGTCGATAGAACGACAATTACTATACTTATTACTCTTATTATTATCAATCTAAATCATATTATTCGCCATATTATGCTTATATGATCGATAGAACGACAATTACTATACTTATTACTCTTATTATTATCAATCTAAATAATATTATTAACCATATTATGCTTATATGATCGATAGAACGACAATTACTATACTTATTACTCTTATTATTACAAATCTAAATCATATTATGCGCCACATTATGCTTATATGATCGATAGAACGACAATTACTATACTTATTACTCTTATTGTTATCAATCTAATTCATATTATTAGCCATATTATGCTTATATGATCGATAGAACGACAATTAATATACTTATTACTCTTATTATTATCAATCTAACTCATATTATTAGCCACATTATGCATATATGATCGATAGACCGGCAATTACTATACTTAGTACTCTTATTGTTATCAATCTAACTCATATTATAAGCGATATTATGCTTATATGCTAGATAGAACGACAATTACTATACTTATTACTCTTATTATTATCAATCTAATTCATATTATTAGCCATATTATGCTTATATGATCGATAGAACGACAATTAATATACTTATTACTCTTATTATTATCAATCTAAATCATATTATTCGCCATATTATGCTTATATGATCGATAGAACGGCAATAACTATACTTATTACTCCTATTATTATCAATCTAACTCATATTATTCGCCATATTATGCTTATATGATTGATAGAACGGCAATAACTATACTTATTACTCCTATTATTATCAATCTAACTCATATTATTAGCCATATTATGCTTCCATGGTCGATAGAACGACAATTACTATACTTATTAATCATATTATTATTAATCTAACTCATATTAGTAACCATATTATGCTTCCATGATCGATAGAACGACAATTACTATACGTATTACTGTTATTATTCTCAATCTAACTCTTATTATTGGCCATATTATGCTTATATGATCGATAGAACGACAATTAATACACTTATTACTCTTATTATTATCAATCTAAATCATATTATTCGCCATATTATGCTTATATGATCGATAGAACGACAATTACTATACTTATTACTCTTATTATTATCAATCTAATTCATATTATTAGCCATATTATGCTTATATGATCGATAGAACGACAATTACTATACTTATTACTCTTATTATTATCAAGCTAACTCATGTTATTATCCATATTATGCTTATATGATCGATAGAACGACAATTACTATACTTATTACTCTTATTATTATCAATCTAATTCATATTATTAGCCACATTATGCTTATACGATCGATCGAACGACAATTACTATACTTATTACTCTTATTATTATCAAGCTAACTCATATTATTATCCATATTATGCTTATATGATCGATAGAACGACCATTACTATACTTATTACTCTTATTATTACCAATCTAAATCATATTATTCGCCATATTATGCTTATATGATCGATAGAACGACAATTACTATACTTATTACTCTTATTATTATCAATCTAATTCATATTATTAGCCATATTATGCTTATATGATCGATAGAACGACAATTACTATACTTATTACTCTTATTATTATCAAGCTAACTCATATTATTATCCATATTATGCTTATATGATCGATAGAACGACAATTACTATACTTATTACTCTTATTATTATCAATCTAACTCATATTATTAGCCATATTATGCTTATATGATCGATAGAACGACAATTACTATACTTATTACTCTTATTATTATCAATCTAAATCATATTATTAGCCATATTATGCTGATATAATCGATAGAACGACAATTACTATACTTATTACTCTTATTATTATCAAGCTAACTCATATTATTAGCCATATTATGCTTCCATGGTCGATGGAACGATAATTACTATACTTATTAATCATATTATTATTAATCTAACTCATATTAGTAACCATATTATGCTTATATGGTCGATAGAACGGCAATTACTATACTTATTACTCTTATTATTACCAATCTAACTCATATTATTAGCCATATTATGCTTATATGATCGATAGAACGACAATTACTATACTTATTACTCTTATTATTACCAATCTAAATCATATTATTCGCCATATTATGCTTATATGATCGAAAGAACGACAATTACTGTACTTATTACTCTTATTAATATCAATCTAACTCATATTATTAGCCATATTATGCTTATATGATCGATGGAACGACAATTACTATACTTATTACTCTTATTATTATCAATCTATCTCATATTATTAGCCATATTATGCATGCATGATCGACAGAACGACAATTACTATACTTACTACATTATCAATCTAAATCATATTATTCGCCATATTATGCTTATATGATCGATAGAACGACAATTACTATACTTATTACTCTTATTATTATCAATCTAAATAATATTATTAACCATATTATGCTTATATGATCGATAGAACGACAATTACTATACCTATTACTCTTATTATTACCAATCTAAATCATATTATTCGCCATATTATGCTTATATGATCGATAGAACGACAATTACTATACTTATTACTCTTATTGTTATCAATCTAATTCATATTATTAGCCATATTATGCTTATATGATCGATAGAACGACAATTAATATAATTATTACTCTTATTATTATCAATCTAATTCATAGTATTAGCCATATTATGCTTATATGATCGATAGAACGACAATTACTATACTTATTACTCTTATTATTATCAAGCTAACTCATATTATTCGCCATATTATGCTTATATGATTGATAGAACGGCAATAACTATACTTATTACTCCTATTATTATCAATCTAACTCATATTATTAGCCATATTATGCTTCCATGGTCGATAGAACGACAATTACTATACTTATTAATCATATTATTATTAATCTAACTCATATTAGTAACCATATTATGCTTCCATGATCGATAGAACGACAATTACTATACGTATTACTGTTATTATTCTCAATCTAACTCTTATTATTGGCCATATTATGCTTATATGATCGATAGAACGACAATTAATACACTTATTACTCTTATTATTATCAATCTAAATCATATTATTCGCCATATTATGCTTATATGATCGATAGAACGACAATTACTATACTTATTACTCTTATTAT
Source organism: Megachile rotundata (assembly GCF_050947335.1). Classification (NCBI taxonomy): domain Eukaryota; kingdom Metazoa; phylum Arthropoda; class Insecta; order Hymenoptera; family Megachilidae; genus Megachile; species Megachile rotundata. The sequence continues at coordinate 5,266 of NW_027474588.1, forward strand.
TATCAATCTAATTCATATTATTAGCCATATTATGCTTATATGATCGATAGAACGACAATTACTATACTTATTACTCTTATTATTATCAAGCTAACTCATATTATTATCCATATTATGCTTATATGATCGATAGAACGACAATTACTATACTTATTACACTTATTATTATCAATCTAATTCATATTATTAGCCACATTATGCTTATACGATCGATCGAACGACAATTACTATACTTATTACTCTTATTATTATCAAGCTAACTCATATTATTATCCATATTATGCTTATATGATCGATAGAACGACCATTACTATACTTATAGCTCTTATTATTACCAATCTAAATCATATTATTCGCCATATTATGCTTATATGATCGATAGAACGACAATTACTATACTTATTACTCTTATTATTATCAATCTAAATAATATTATTAACCATATTATGCTTATATGATCGATAGAACGAGAATTACTATACTTATTACTCTTATTATTATCAATCTAACTCATATTATTAGCCATATTATGCATGCATGATCGACAGAACGACAATTACTATACTTACTACATTATCAATCTAAATCATATTATTCGCCATATTATGCTTATATGATCGATAGAACGACAATTACTATACTTATTACTCTTATTATTATCAATCTAATTCATATTATTAGCCATATTATGCTTATATGATCATTAGAACGACAATTACTATACTTATTACTCTTATTATTATCAAGCTAACTCATATTATTATCCATATTATGCTTATATGATCGATAGAATGACAATTACTATACTTACTACTCTTATTATTATCAATCTAATTCATATTATTAGCCATATTATGCTTATATGATCGATAGAACGACAATTACTATACTTATTACTCTTATTATTATCAAGCTAACTCATATTATTATCCATATTATGCTTATATGATCGATAGAACGACAATTACTGTACTTATTACTCTTACTATTATCAATCAAATTCATATTATTAGCCATATTATGCTTATATGATCGATAGAACGACAATTAATATAATTATTACTCTTATTATTATCAATCTAACTCATATTATTAGCCACATTATGCATATATGATCGATAGACCGGCAATTACTATACTTATTACTCCTATTATTATCAATCTAACTCATATTATTCGCCATATTATGCTTATATGATTGATAGAACGGCAATAACTATACTTATTACTCCTATTATTATCAATCTAACTCATATTATTAGCCATATTATGCTTCCATGGTCGATAGAACGACAATTACTATACTTATTAATCATATTATTATTAATCTAACTCATATTAGTAACCATATTATGCTTCCATGATCGATAGAACGACAATTACTATACGTATTACTGTTATTATTCTCAATCTAACTCTTATTATTGGCCATATTATGCTTATATGATCGATAGAACGACAATTAATACACTTATTACTCTTATTATTATCAATCTAAATCATATTATTCGCCATATTATGCTTATATGATCGATAGAACGACAATTACTATACTTATTACTCTTATTATTATCAATCTAATTCATATTATTAGCCATATTATGCTTATATGATCGATAGAACGACAATTACTATACTTATTACTCTTATTATTATCAAGCTAACTCATATTATTATCCATATTATGCTTATATGATCGATAGAACGACAATTACTATACTTATTACTCTTATTATTATCAATCTAATTCATATTATTAGCCACATTATGCTTATACGATCGATCGAACGACAATTACTATACTTATTACTCTTATTATTATCAAGCTAACTCATATTATTATCCATATTATGCTTATATGATCGATAGAACGACCATTACTATACTTATAGCTCTTATTATTACCAATCTAAATCATATTATTCGCCATATTATGCTTATATGATCGATAGAACGACAATTACTATACTTATTACTCTTATTATTATCAATCTAATTCATATTATTAGCCATATTATGCTTATATGATCGATAGAACGACAATTACTATACTTATTACTCTTATTATTATCAAGCTAACTCATATTATTATCCATATTATGCTTATATGATCGATAGAACGACAATTACTATACTTATTACTCTTATTATTATCAATCTAACTCATATTATTAGCCATATTATGCTTATATGATCGATAGAACGACAATTACTATACTTATTACTCTTATTATTATCAATCTAAATCATATTATTAGCCATATTATGCTGATATAATCGATAGAACGACAATTACTATACTTATTACTCTTATTATTATCAAGCTAACTCATATTATTAGCCATATTATGCTTCCATGGTCGATGGAACGATAATTACTATACTTATTAATCATATTATTATTAATCTAACTCATATTAGTAACCATATTATGCTTATATGGTCGATAGAACGGCAATTACTATACTTATTACTCTTATTATTACCAATCTAACTCATATTATTAGCCATATTATGCTTATATGATCGATAGAACGACAATTACTATACTTATTACTCTTATTATTACCAATCTAAATCATATTATTCGCCATATTATGCTTATATGATCGAAAGAACGACAATTACTGTACTTATTACTCTTATTAATATCAATCTAACTCATATTATTAGCCATATTATGCTTATATGATCGATGGAACGACAATTACTATACTTATTACTCTTATTATTATCAATCTATCTCATATTATTAGCCATATTATGCATGCATGATCGACAGAACGACAATTACTATACTTACTACATTATCAATCTAAATCATATTATTCGCCATATTATGCTTATATGATCGATAGAACGACAATTACTATACTTATTACTCTTATTATTATCAATCTAATTCATAGTATTAGCCATATTATGCTTATATGATCGATAGAACGAGAATTACTATACTTATTACTCTTATTATTATCAAGCTAACTCATATTATTATCCATATTATGCTTATATGATCGATAGAATGACAATTACTATACTTACTACTCTTATTATTATCAATCTAATTCATATTATTAGCCATATTATGCTTATATGATCGATAGAACGACAATTGCTATACTTATTACTCTTATTATTATCAAGCTAACTCATACTATTATCCATATTATGCTTATATGATCGATAGAACGACCATTACTATACTTATTACTCTTATTATTACCAGTCTAAATCATATTATTCGCCATATTATGCTTATATGATCGATAGAACGAAAATTACTGTACTTATTACTCTTACTATTATCAATCTAATTCATATTATTAGCCATATTGTGCTTATATGATCGATAGAACGACAATTAATATACTTATTACTCTTATTACTATCAATCTAATTCATATTATTAGCCATATTATGCTTATATGATCGATAGAACGACAATTACTATACTTATTACTCTTATTATTATCAAGCTAACTCATATTATTATCCATATTATGCTTATATGATCGATAAAACGGCAATTACTATACGTACTATTCTTATTATTATTAATCTAACTCATATTATTAACCATATTATGCAGATATGATCGATAGAACGACAATCACTATACTTATTACTCTTATTATTATCAATCTAACTCATATTATTAGCCATATTATGCTTATATGATCGATAGAACGACAATTACTATACTTATTACTCTTATTATTATCAATCTAAATCATATTACTCGCCATATTATGCTTATATGGTCGATAGAACGACAATTACTATACTTATTACTCTTATTATTATCAATCTAAATCATATTATTCGCCATATTATGCTTATATGATCGATAGAACGACAATTACTATACTTATTACTCTTATTATTATCAATCTAAATAATATTATTAACCATATTATGCTTATATGATCGATAGAACGAGAATTACTATACTTATTACTCTTATTATTATCAATCTAACTCATATTATTAGCCATATTATGCATGCATGATCGACAGAACGACAATTACTATACTTACTACATTATCAATCTAAATCATATTATTCGCCATATTATGCTTATATGATCGATAGAACGACAATTACTATACTTATTACTCTTATTATTATCAATCTAATTCATATTATTAGCCATATTATGCTTATATGATCATTAGAACGACAATTACTATACTTATTACTCTTATTATTACCAATCTAAATCATATTATTCGCCATATTATGCTTATATGATCGATAGAACGACAATTACTATACTTATTACTCTTATTATTATCAATCTAAATAATATTATTAACCATATTATGCTTATATGATCGATAGAACGACAATTACTATACCTATTACTCTTATTATTACCAATCTAAATCATATTATTCGCCATATTATGCTTATATGATCGATAGAACGACAATTACTATACTTATTACTCTTATTGTTATCAATCTAATTCATATTATTAGCCATATTATGCTTATATGATCGATAGAACGACAATTAATATAATTATTACTCTTATTATTATCAATCTAACTCATATTATTAGCCACATTATGCATATATGATCGGTAGACCGGCAATTACTATACTTATTACTCTTATTATTATCAATCTAAATAATATTATTAACCATATTATGCTTATATGATCGATAGAACGACAATTACTATATTTATTACTCTTATTATTATCAATCTAACTCATATTATTAGCCATATTATGCTTCCATGGTCGACAGAACGACAATTACTATACTTACTAATCATATTATTATTAATCTAACTCATATTAGTAACCATATTATGCTTATATGGTCGATAGAACGGCAATTTCTATACTTATTACTCTTATTATTATCAATCTAACTCATATTATTAGCCATATTATGCTTCCATGATCGATAGAACGACAATTACTATACTTATTACTGTTATTATTATCAATCTAACTCATATTATTAGCCATATTGTGCTTATATGATCGATAGAACGACAATTACTATACTTATTACACTCATTACTATTAATCTAACTCATATTATTGACCATATTGTACAGATATGATCGACAGAACGACAATTACTATACATATTACTCTTATTATTATCAATCTAAATCATATTATTCGCCATATTATGCTTATATGATCGATAGAACGGCAATTACTATACTTATTACTTTTATTATTATCAATCTAATTCATATTATTAGGCATATTATGCTTATATGATCGATAGAACGACAATTACTATACTTATTACTCTTATTATTATCAAGCTAACTCATATTATTATCCATATTATGCTTATATGATCGATAGAACGACAATTAATATACTTATTACTCTTATTATTATCAATCTAACTCATATTATTAGCCACATTATGCATATATGATCGATAGAACGACAATTACTATACTTATTACTGTTATTATTCTCAATCTAACTCATATTCTTAGCCATATTATGCTTATATGATCGCTAGAACGACAATTACTATACTTATTACACTCATTACTATTAATCTAACTCATATTATTAGCCATATTATGCTTATATGATCGATAGAACGACAATTAATATACTTATTACTCTTATTATTATCAATCTAAATCATATTATTCGCCATATTATGCTTATATGATCGATAGAACGACAATTACTATACTTATTACTCTTATTATTATCAATCTAATTCATATTATTAGCCATATCATGCTTATATGATCGATAGAACGACAATTACTATACTTATTACTCTTATTATTATCAAGCTAACTCATATTATTATCCATATTATGCGTATATGATCGATAGAACGACAATTACTATACTTATTACTCTTATTATTATCAATCTAATTCATATTATTAGCCATATTATGCTTATATGATCGATAGAACGACAATTACTATACTTATTACTCTTATTATTATCAAGCTAACTCATATTATTATCCATATTATGCTTATATGATCGATAGAACGACCATTACTATACTTATTACTCTTATTATTACCAATCTAAATCATATTATTCGCCATATTATGCTTATATGATCGATAGAACGACAATTACTGTACTTATTACTCTTACTATTATCAATCTAATTCATATTATTAGCCATATTATGCTTATATGATCGATAGAACGACAATTAATATACTTATTACTCTTATTACTATCAATCTAATTCATATTATTAGACATATTATGCTTATATGATCGATAGAACGACAATTACTATACTTATTACTCTTATTATTATCAAGCTAACTCATATTATTATCCATATTATGCTTATATGATCGATAAAACGGCAATTACTATACGTACTATTCTTATTATTATTAATCTAACTCATATTATTAACCATATTATGCAGATATGATCGATAGAACGACAATTACTATACTTATTACTCTTATTATTATCAATCTAACTCATATTATTAGCCATATTATGCTTATATGATCGATAGAACGACAATTACTATACTTATTACACTCATTACTATTAATCTAACTCATATTATTGACCATATTGTGCAGATATGATCGATAGAACGACAATTACTATACATATTACTCTTATTATTATCAATCTAAATCATATTATTCGCCATATTATGCTTATATGATCGATAGAACGGCAATTACTATACTTATTACTTTTATTATTATCAATCTAATTCATATTATTAGGCATATTATGCTTATATGATCGATAGAACGACAATTACTATACTTATTACTCTTATTATTATCAAGCTAACTCATATTATTATCCATATTATGCTTATATGATCGATAGAACGACAATTACTATACGTACTATTCTTATTATTATTAATCTAACTCATATTATTAACCATATTATGCAGATATGATCGATAGAACGACAATTACTATTCTTATTACTCTTATTATTATCAATCTAACTCATATTATTAGCCATATTATGCTTATATGATCGATAGAACGACAATTACTATACTTATTACTCTTATTATTATCAATCTAAATCATATTACTCGCCATATTATGCTTATATGGTCGATAGAACGACAATTACTATACTTATTACTCTTATTATTATCAATCTAAATCATATTATTCGCCATATTATGCTTATATGATCGATAGAACGACAATTACTATACTTATTACTCTTATTATTATCAATCTAAATAATATTATTAACCATATTATGCTTATATGATCGATAGAACGACAATTACTATACTTATTACTCTTATTATTACAAATCTAAATCATATTATGCGCCACATTATGCTTATATGATCGATAGAACGACAATTACTATACTTATTACTCTTATTGTTATCAATCTAATTCATATTATTAGCCATATTATGCTTATATGATCGATAGAACGACAATTAATATACTTATTACTCTTATTATTATCAATCTAACTCATATTATTAGCCACATTATGCATATATGATCGATAGACCGGCAATTACTATACTTAGTACTCTTATTGTTATCAATCTAACTCATATTATAAGCGATATTATGCTTATATGCTAGATAGAACGACAATTACTATACTTATTACTCTTATTATTATCAATCTAATTCATATTATTAGCCATATTATGCTTATATGATCGATAGAACGACAATTAATATACTTATTACTCTTATTATTATCAATCTAAATCATATTATTCGCCATATTATGCTTATATGATCGATAGAACGGCAATAACTATACTTATTACTCCTATTATTATCAATCTAACTCATATTATTCGCCATATTATGCTTATATGATTGATAGAACGGCAATAACTATACTTATTACTCCTATTATTATCAATCTAACTCATATTATTAGCCATATTATGCTTCCATGGTCGATAGAACGACAATTACTATACTTATTAATCATATTATTATTAATCTAACTCATATTAGTAACCATATTATGCTTCCATGATCGATAGAACGACAATTACTATACGTATTACTGTTATTATTCTCAATCTAACTCTTATTATTGGCCATATTATGCTTATATGATCGATAGAACGACAATTAATACACTTATTACTCTTATTATTATCAATCTAAATCATATTATTCGCCATATTATGCTTATATGATCGATAGAACGACAATTACTATACTTATTACTCTTATTATTATCAATCTAATTCATATTATTAGCCATATTATGCTTATATGATCGATAGAACGACAATTACTATACTTATTACTCTTATTATTATCAAGCTAACTCATGTTATTATCCATATTATGCTTATATGATCGATAGAACGACAATTACTATACTAATTACTCTTATTATTATCAATCTAATTCATATTATTAGCTACATTATGCTTATACGATCGATCGAACGACAATTACTATACTTATTACTCTTATTATTATCAAGCTAACTCATATTATTATCCATATTATGCTTATATGATCGATAGAACGACCATTACTATACTTATTACTCTTATTATTACCAATCTAAATCATATTATTCGCCATATTATGCTTATATGATCGATAGAACGACAATTACTATACTTATTACTCTTATTATTATCAATCTAATTCATATTATTAGCCATATTATGCTTATATGATCGATAGAACGACAATTACTATACTTATTACTCTTATTATTATCAAGCTAACTCATATTATTATCCATATTATGCTTATATGATCGATAGAACGACAATTACTATACTTATTACTCTTATTATTATCAATCTAACTCATATTATTAGCCATATTATGCTTATATGATCGATAGAACGACAATTACTATACTTATTACTCTTATTATTATCAATCTAAATCATATTATTAGCCATATTATGCTGATATAATCGATAGAACGACAATTACTATACTTATTACTCTTATTATTATCAAGCTAACTCATATTATTAGCCATATTATGCTTCCATGGTCGATGGAACGATAATTACTATACTTATTAATCATATTATTATTAATCTAACTCATATTAGTAACCATATTATGCTTATATGGTCGATAGAACGGCAATTACTATACTTATTACTCTTATTATTACCAATCTAACTCATATTATTAGCCATATTATGCTTATATGATCGATAGAACGACAATTACTATACTTATTACTCTTATTATTACCAATCTAAATCATATTATTCGCCATATTATGCTTATATGATCGAAAGAACGACAATTACTGTACTTATTACTCTTATTAATATCAATCTAACTCATATTATTAGCCATATTATGCTTATATGATCGATGGAACGACAATTACTATACTTATTACTCTTATTATTATCAATCTATCTCATATTATTAGCCATATATGCATGCATGATCGACAGAACGACAATTACTATACTTACTACATTATCAATCTAAATCATATTATTCGCCATATTATGCTTATATGATCGATAGAACGACAATTACTATACTTATTACTCTTATTATTATCAATCTAATTCATATTATTAAGCCATATTATGCTTATATGATCGATAGAACGACAATTACTATACTTATTACTCTTATTATTATCAAGCTAACTCATATTATTATCCATATTATGCTTATATGATCGATAGAATGACAATTACTATACTTACTACTCTTATTATTATCAATCTAATTCATATTATTAGCCATATTATGCTTATATGATCGATAGAACGACAATTACTATACTTATTACTCTTATTATTATCAAGCTAACTCATATTATTATCCATATTATGCTTATATGATCGATAGAACGAGCATTACTATACTTATTACTCTTATTATTACCAGTCTAAATCATATTATTCGCCATATTATGCTTATATGATCGATAGAACGACAATTACTGTACTTATTACTCTTACTATTATCAATCTAATTCATATTATTAGCCATATTGTGCTTATATGATCGATAGAACGACAATTAATATACTTATTACTCTTATTACTATCAATCTAATTCATATTATTAGCCATAATATGCTTATATGATCGATAGAGCGACAATTACTATACTTATTACTCTTATTATTATCAAGCTAACTCATATTATTATCCATATTATGCTTATATGATCGATAAAACGGCAATTACTATACGTACTATTCTTATTATTATTAATCTAACTCATATTATTAACCATATTATGCAGATATGATCGATAGAACGACAATCACTATACTTATTACTCTTATTATTATCAATCTAACTCATATTATTAGCCATATTATGCTTATATGATCGATAGAACGACAATTACTATACTTATTACTCTAATTATTATTAATCTAAATCATATTACTCGCCATATTATGCTTATATGGTCGATAGAACGACAATTACTATACTTATTACTCTTATTATTATCAATCTAAATCATATTATTCGCCATATTATGCTTATATGATCGATAGAACGACAATTACTATACTTATTACTCTTATTATTATCAATCTAAATAATATTATTAACCATATTATGCTTATATGATCGATAGAACGAGAATTACTATACTTATTACTCTTATTATTATCAATCTAACTCATATTATTAGCCATATTATGCATGCATGATCGACAGAACGACAATTACTATACTTACTACATTATCAATCTAAATCATATTATTCGCCATATTATGCTTATATGATCGATAGAACGACAATTACTATACTTATTACTCTTATTATTATCAATCTAATTCATATTATTAGCCATATTATGCTTATATGATCGATAGAACGACAATTACTATACTTATTACTCTTATTATTATCAAGCTAACTCATATTATTATCCATATTATGCTTATATGATCGATAGAATGACAATTACTATACTTACTACTCTTATTATTATCAATCTAATTCATATTATTAGCCATATTATGCTTATATGATCGATAGAACGACAATTACTATACTTATTACTCTTATTATTATCAAGCTAACTCATATTATTATCCATATTATGCTTATATGATCGATAGAACGACAATTACTGTACTTATTACTCTTACTATTATCAATCTAATTCATATTATTAGCCATATTGTGCTTATATGATCGATAGAACGACAATTAATATACTTATTACTCTTATTACTATCAATCAAATTCATATTATTAGCCATATTATGCTTATATGATCGATAGAACGACAATTACTATACTTATTACTCTTATTATTATCAAGCTAACTCATATTATTATCCATATTATGCTTATATGATCGATAGAACGACAATCACTATACTTATTACTCTTATTATTATCAATCTAACTCATATTATTAGCCATATTATGCTTATATGATCGATAGAACGACAATTACTATACTTATTACTCTTATTACTATCAATCTAAATCATATTACTCGCCATATTATGCTTATATGGTCGATAGAACGACAATTACTATACTTATTACTCTTATTATTATCAATCTAAATCATATTATTCGCCATATTATGCTTATATGATCGATAGAACGACAATTACTATACTTATTACTCTTATTATTATCAATCTAAATAATATTATTAACCATATTATGCTTATATGATCGATAGAACGACAATTACTATACTTATTACTCTTATTATTACCAATCTAAATCATATTATTCGCCATATTATGCTTATATGATCGATAGAACGACAATTACTATACTTATTACTCTTATTATTATCAATCTAAATAATATTATTAACCATATTATGCTTATATGATCGATAGAACGACAATTACTATACCTATTACTCTTATTATTACCAATCTAAATCATATTATTCGCCATATTATGCTTATATGATCGATAGAACGACAATTACTATACTTATTACTCTTATTATTATCAATCTAATTCATATTCTTAGCCATATTATGCTTATATGATCGATAGAACGACAATTACTATACTTATTACTCTTATTATTATCAAGCTAACTCATATTATTATCCATATTATGCTTATATGATCGATAGAATGACAATTACTATACTTACTACTCTTATTATTATCAATCTAATTCATATTATTAGCCATATTATGCTTATATGATCGATAGAACGACAATTACTATACTTATTACTCTTATTATTATCAAGCTAACTCATATTATTATCCATATTATGCTTATATGATCGATAGAACGACCATTACTATACTTATTACTCTTATTATTACCAGTCTAAATCATATTATTCGCCATATTATGCTTATATGATCGATAGAACGACAATTACTGTACTTATTACTCTTACTATTATCAATCTAATTCATATTATTAGCCATATTGTGCTTATATGATCGATAGAACGACAATTAATATACTTATTACTCTGATTACTATCAATCTAATTCATATTATTAGCCATATTATGCTTATATGATCGATAGAACGACAATTACTATACTTATTACTCTTATTATTATCAAGCTAACTCATATTATTATCCATATTATGCTTATATAATCGATAGAACGACAATCACTATACTTATTACTCTTATTATTATCAATCTAACTCATATTATTAGCCATATTATGCTTATATGATCGATAGAACGACAATTACTATACTTATTACTCTTACTATTATCAATCTAAATCATATTACTCGCCATATTATGCTTATATGGTCGATAGAACGACAATTACTATACTTATTACTCTTATTATTATCAATCTAAATCATATTATTCGCCATATTATGCTTATATGATCGATAGAACGACAATTACTATACTTATTACTCTTATTATTATCAATCTAAATAATATTATTAACCATATTATGCTTATATGATCGATAGAACGACAATTACTATACTTATTACTCTTATTATTACCAATCTAAATCATATTATTCGCCATATTATGCTTATATGATCGATAGAACGACAATTACTATACTTATTACTCTTATTATTATCAATCTAATTCATATTATTAGCCAGATTATGCATATTTGATCCATAGAACGACAATTACTATACCTATTACTCTTACTAATATCAATCTAACTCATATTATTCGCCATATTATGCTTATATGGTCGATAGAACGGCAATTACTATATTTATTACTCTTATTATTATCAATCTAACTCATATTATTAGCCATATTATGCTTCCATGGTCGATGGAACGACAATTACTATACTTATTAGTCATATTATTATTAATCTAACTCATATTAGTAACCATATTATGCAGATATGATCGATAGAACGACAATTACTATACCTATTTCTCTTATTAATACAATCTAACTCATATTATTAGCCATATTATGATTATATGATCGATGGAACGACAATTACTATACTTATTACTCTTATTATTATCAATCTATCTCATATTATTAGCCATATTATGCTTCCATGGTCGATAGAACGACAATTACTATACTTATTAATCATATTATTATTAATCTAACTCATATTAGTAACCATATTATGCTTATATGGTCGATTGAACGGCAATTTCTATACTTATTACTCTTATTATTATCAATCTAACTCATATTATTAGCCATATTATGCTTCCATGATCGATAGAACGACAATTACTATACTTATTACTGTTATTATTATCAATCTAACTCATATTATTAGCCATATTATGCTTATATGATCGATAGAACGACAATTACTATACTTATTACACTCATTACTATTAATCTAACTAATATTATTGACCATATTGTGCAGATATGATCGATAGAACGACAATTACTATACATATTACTCTTATTATTATCAATCTAAATCATATTATTCGCCATATTATGCTTATATGATCGATAGAACGGCAATTACTATACTTATTACTTTTATTATTATCAATCTAATTCATATTATTAGGCATATTATGGTTATATGATCGATAGAACGACAATTACTATACTTATTACTCTTATTATTATCAAGCTAACTCATATTATTATCCATATTATGCTTATATGATCGATAGAACGACAATTAATATACTTATTACTCTTATTATTATCAATCTAACTCATATTATTAGCCACATTATGCATATATGATCGATAGAACGACAATTACTATACTTATTACTGTTATTATTCTCAATCTAACTCATATTATTAGCCATATTATGCTTGTATGATCGATAGAACGACAATTACTATACTTATTACTCTTATTATTATCAATCTAAATCATATTATTCGCCATATTATGCTTATATGATCGATAGAACGGCAATTACTATACTTATTACTTTTATTATTATCAATCTAATTCATATTATTAGGCATATTATGGTTATATGATCGATAGAACGACAATTACTATACTTATTACTCTTATTATTATCAAGCTAACTCATATTATTATCCATATTATGCTTATATGATCGATAGAACGACAATTAATATACTTATTACTCTTATTATTATCAATCTAATTCATATTATTAGCCATATTATGCTTATATGATCGATAGAACGACAATTACTATACTTATTACTCTTATTATTATCAAGCTAACTCATATTATTATCCATATTATGCTTATATGATCGATAGAACGACAATTACTATACGTACTATTCTTATTATTATTAATCTAACTCATATTATTAACCATATTATGCAGATATGATCGATAGAACGACAATTACTATACTTATTACTCTTATTATTATCAATCTAACTCATATTATTAGCCATATTATGCTTATATGATCGATAGAACGACAATTACTATACTTATTACTCTTATTATTATCAATCTAAATCATATTACTCGCCATATTATGCTTATATGGTCGATAGAACGAGAATTACTATACTTATTACTCTTATTATTATCAATCTAAATCATATTATTCGCCATATTATGCTTATATGATCGATAGAACGACAATTACTATACTTATTACTCTTATTATTATCAATCTAAATAATATTATTAACCATATTATGCTTATATGATCGATAGAACGACAATTACTGTACATATTACTCTTATTATTACAAATCTAAATCATATTATGCGCCATATTATGCTTATATGATCGATAGAACGACAATTACTATACTTATTACTCTTATTGTTATCAATCTAATTCATATTATTAGCCATATTATGCTTATATGATCGATAGAACGACAATTAATATACTTATTACTCTTATTATTATCAATTTAACTCATATTATTAGCCACATTATGCATATATGATCGATAGACCGGCAATTACTATACTTAGTACTCTTATTGTTATCAATCTAACTCATATTATAAGCGATATTATGCTTATATGCTAGATAGAACGACAATTACTATACTTATTACTCTTATTATTATCAATCTAATTCATATTATTAGCCATATTATGCTTATATGATCGATAGAACGACAATTAATATACTTATTACTCTTATTATTATCAATCTAAATCATATTATTCGCCATATTATGCTTATATGATCGATAGAACGGCAATAACTATACTTATTACTCCTATTATTATCAATCTAACTCATATTATTCGCCATATATTATGCTTATATGATTGATAGAACGGCAATAACTATACTTATTACTCCTATTATTATCAATCTAACTCATATTATTAGCCATATTATGCTTCCATGGTCGATAGAACGACAATTACTATACTTATTAATCATATTATTATTAATCTAACTCATATTAGTAACCATATTATGCTTCCATGATCGATAGAACGACAATTACTATACGTATTACTGTTATTATTCTCAATCTAACTCTTATTATTGGCCATATTATGCTTATATGATCGATAGAACGACAATTAATACACTTATTACTCTTATTATTATCAATCTAAATCATATTATTCGCCATATTATGCTTATATGATCGATAGAACGACAATTACTATACTTATTACTCTTATTATTATCAATCTAATTCATATTATTCGCCATATTATGCTTATATGATCGATAGAACGACAATTACTATACTTATTACTCTTATTATTATCAAGCTAACTCATATTATTATCCATATTATGCTTATATGATCGATAGAACGACAATTACTATACTTATTACTCTTATTATTATCAATCTAATTCATATTATTAGCCACATTATGCTTATACGATCGATCGAACGACAATTACTATACTTATTACTCTTATTATTATCAAGCTAACTCATATTATTATCCATATTATGCTTATATGATCGATAGAACGACCATTACTATACTTATTACTCTTATTATTACCAATCTAAATCATATTATTCGCCATATTATGCTTATATGATCGATAGAACGACAATTACTATACTTATTACTCTTATTATTATCAATCTAATTCATATTATTAGCCATATTATGCTTATATGATCGATAGAACGACAATTACTATACTTATTACTCTTATTATTATCAAGCTAACTCATATTATTATCCATATTATGCTTATATGATCGATAGAACGACAATTACTATACTTATTACTCTTATTATTATCAATCTAACTCATATTATTAGCCATATTATGCTTATATGATCGATAGAACGACAATTACTATACTTATTACTCTTATTATTATCAATCTA
Organism: Megachile rotundata; assembly: GCF_050947335.1. Lineage (NCBI taxonomy): Eukaryota > Metazoa > Arthropoda > Insecta > Hymenoptera > Megachilidae > Megachile > Megachile rotundata. Next base: position 21,925 of record NW_027474588.1, read on the forward strand.
AATCATATTATTAGCCATATTATGCTGATATAATCGATAGAACGACAATTACTATACTTATTACTCTTATTATTATCAATCTAAATCATATTATTCGCCATATTATGCTTATATGATCGATAGAACGGCAATAACTATACTTATTACTCCTATTATTATCAATCTAACTCATATTATTCGCCATATTATGCTTATATGATTGATAGAACGGCAATAACTATACTTATTACTCCTATTATTATCAATCTAACTCATATTATTAGCCATATTATGCTTCCATGGTCGATAGAACGACAATTACTATACTTATTAATCATATTATTATTAATCTAACTCATATTAGTAACCATATTATGCTTCCATGATCGATAGAACGACAATTACTATACGTATTACTGTTATTATTCTCAATCTAACTCTTATTATTGGCCATATTATGCTTATATGATCGATAGAACGACAATTACTATACTTATTACTCTTATTACTATCAATCTAAATCATATTACTCGCCATATTATGCTTATATGGTCGATAGAACGACAATTACTATACTTATTACTCTTATTATTATCAATCTAAATCATATTATTCGCCATATTATGCTTATATGATCGATAAAACGACAATTACTATACTTATTACTCTTATTATTATCAATCTAAATAATATTATTAACCATATTATGCTTATATGATCGATAGAACGACAATTACTATACCTATTACTCTTATTATTACCAATCTAAATCATATTATTCGCCATATTATGCTTATATGATCGATAGAACGACAATTACTATACTTATTACTCTTATTATTATCAAGCTAACTCATATTATTATCCATATTATGCTTATATAATCGATAGAACGACAATCACTATACTTATTACTCTTATTATTACCAATCTAAATCATATTATTCGCCATATTATGCTTATATGATCGATAGAACGACAATTACTATACTTATTACTCTTATTATTATCAATCTAATTCATATTATTAGCCATATTATGCTTATATGATCGATAGAACGACAATTACTATACTTATTACTCTTATTATTATCAAGCTAACTCATATTATTATCCATATTATGCTTATATGATCGATAGAACGACAATTACTATACTTATTACTCTTATTATTATCAATCTAACTCATATTATTAGCCATATTATGCTTATATGATCGATAGAACGACAATTACTATACTTATTACTCTTATTATTATCAATCTAAATCATATTATTAGCCATATTATGCTGATATAATCGATAGAACGACAATTACTATACTTATTACTCTTATTATTATCAAGCTAACTCATATTATTAGCCATATTATGCTTCCATGGTCGATGGAACGATAATTACTATACTTATTAATCATATTATTATTAATCTAACTCATATTAGTAACCATATTATGCTTATATGGTCGATAGAACGGCAATTACTATACTTATTACTCTTATTATTACCAATCTAACTCATATTATTAGCCATATTATGCTTATATGATCGATAGAACGACAATTACTATACTTATTACTCTTATTATTACCAATCTAAATCATATTATTCGCCATATTATGCTTATATGATCGAAAGAACGACAATTACTGTACTTATTACTCTTATTAATATCAATCTAACTCATATTATTAGCCATATTATGCTTATATGATCGATGGAACGACAATTACTATACTTATTACTCTTATTATTATCAATCTATCTCATATTATTAGCCATATTATGCATGCATGATCGACAGAACGACAATTACTATACTTACTACATTATCAATCTAAATCATATTATTCGCCATATTATGCTTATATGATCGATAGAACGACAATTACTATACTTATTACTCTTATTATTATCAATCTAATTCATATTATTAGCCATATTATGCTTATATGATCGATAGAACGACAATTACTATACTTATTACTCTTATTATTATCAAGCTAACTCATATTATTATCCATATTATGCTTATATGATCGATAGAATGACAATTACTATACTTACTACTCTTATTATTATCAATCTAATTCATATTATTAGCCATATTATGCTTATATGATCGATAGGACGACAATTACTATACTTATTACTCTTATTATTATCAAGCTAACTCATATTATTATCCATATTATGCTTATATGATCGTTAAAACGGCAATTACTATACGTACTATTCTTATTATTATTAATCTAACTCATATTATTAACCATATTATGCAGATATGATCGATAGAACGACAATCACTATACTTATTACTCTCATTATTATCAATCTAACTCATATTATTAGCCATATTATGCTTATATGATCGATAGAACGACAATTACTGTACTTATTACTCTTATTATTATCAATCTAAATCATATTACTCGCCATATTATGCTTATATGATCGATAGAACGACAATTACTATACTTATTACTCTTATTATTACCAATCTAAATCATATTATTCGCCATATTATGCTTATATGATCGATAGAACGACAATTACTATACTTATTACTCTTATTATTATCAATCTAAATAATATTATTAACCATATTATGCTTATATGATCGATAGAACGACAATTACTATACCTATTACTCTTATTATTACCAATCTAAATCATATTATTCGCCATATTATGCTTATATGATCGATAGAACGACAATTACTATACTTATTACTCTTATTGTTATCAATCTAATTCATATTATTAGCCATATTATGCTTATATGATCGATAGAACGACAATTAATATAATTATTACTCTTATTATTATCAATCTAACTCATATTATTAGCCACATTATGCATATATGATCGATAGACCGGCAATTACTATACTTATTACTCTTATTATTATCAATCTAAATAATATTATTAACCATATTATGCTTATATGATCGATAGAACGAGAATTACTATACTTATTACTCTTATTATTATCAATCTAACTCATATTATTAGCCATATTATGCATGCATGATCGACAGAACGACAATTACTATACTTACTACATTATCAATCTAAATCATATTATTCGCCATATTATGCTTACATGATCGATAGAACGACAATTACTATACTTATTACTCTTATTATTATCAATCTAATTCATATTATTAGCCATATTATGCTTATATGATCGATAGAACGACAATTACTATACTTATTACTCTTATTATTATCAAGCTAACTCATATTATTATCCATATTATGCTTATATGATCGATAGAATGACAATTACTATACTTACTACTCTTATTAGTAGCAATCTAATTCATATTATTAGCCATATTATGCTTATATGATCGATAGAACGACAATTACTATACTTATTACTCTTATTATTACCAGTCTAAATCATATTATTCGCCATATTATGCTTATATGATCGATAGAACGACAATTACTGTACTTATTACTCTTACTATTATCAATCTAATTCATATTATTAGCCATATTGTGCTTATATGATCGATAGAACGACAATTAATATACTTATTACTCTGATTACTATCAATCTAATTCATATTATTAGCCATATTATGCTTATATGATCGATAGAACGACAATTACTATACTTATTACTCTTATTATTATCAAGCTAACTCATATTATTATCCATATTATGCTTATATGATCGATAGAACGACAATCACTATACTTATTACTCTTATTATTATCAATCTAACTCATATTATTAGCCATATTATGCATGCATGATCGACAGAACGACAATTACTATACTTACTACATTATCAATCTAAATCATATTATTCGCCATATTATGCTTATATGATCGATAGAACGACAATTACTATACTTATTACTCTTATTGTTATCAATCTAATTCATATTATTAGCCATATTATGCTTATATGATCGATAGAACGACAATTAATATAATTATTACTCTTATTATTATCAATCTAACTCATATTATTAGCCACATTATGCATATATGATCGATAGACCGGCAATTACTATACTTATTACTCTTATTATTATCAATCTAAATAATATTATTAACCATATTATGCTTATATGATCGATAGAACGAGAATTACTATACTTATTACTCTTATTATTATCAATCTAACTCATATTATTAGCCATATTATGCATGCATGATCGACAGAACGACAATTACTATACTTACTACATTATCAATCTAAATCATATTATTCGCCATATTATGCTTACATGATCGATAGAACGACAATTACTATACTTATTACTCTTATTATTATCAATCTAATTCATATTATTAGCCATATTATGCTTATATGATCGATAGAACGACAATTACTATACTTATTACTCTTATTATTATCAAGCTAACTCATATTATTATCCATATTATGCTTATATGATCGATAGAATGACAATTACTATACTTACTACTCTTATTAGTAGCAATCTAATTCATATTATTAGCCATATTATGCTTATATGATCGATAGAACGACAATTACTATACTTATTACTCTTATTATTACCAGTCTAAATCATATTATTCGCCATATTATGCTTATATGATCGATAGAACGACAATTACTGTACTTATTACTCTTACTATTATCAATCTAATTCATATTATTAGCCATATTGTGCTTATATGATCGATAGAACGACAATTAATATACTTATTACTCTGATTACTATCAATCTAATTCATATTATTAGCCATATTATGCTTATATGATCGATAGAACGACAATTACTATACTTATTACTCTTATTATTATCAAGCTAACTCATATTATTATCCATATTATGCTTATATGATCGATAGAACGACAATCACTATACTTATTACTCTTATTATTATCAATCTAACTCATATTATTAGCCATATTATGCATGCATGATCGACAGAACGACAATTACTATACTTACTACATTATCAATCTAAATCATATTATTCGCCATATTATGCTTATATGATCGATAGAACGACAATTACTATACTTATTACTCTTATTGTTATCAATCTAATTCATATTATTAGCCATATTATGCTTATATGATCGATAGAACGACAATTAATATAATTATTACTCTTATTATTATCAATCTAACTCATATTATTAGCCACATTATGCATATATGATCGATAGACCGGCAATTACTATACTTATTACTCTTATTATTATCAATCTAAATAATATTATTAACCATATTATGCTTATATGATCGATAGAACGAGAATTACTATACTTATTACTCTTATTATTATCAATCTAACTCATATTATTAGCCATATTATGCATGCATGATCGACAGAACGACAATTACTATACTTACTACATTATCAATCTAAATCATATTATTCGCCATATTATGCTTACATGATCGATAGAACGACAATTACTATACTTATTACTCTTATTATTATCAATCTAATTCATATTATTAGCCATATTATGCTTATATGATCGATAGAACGACAATTACTATACTTATTACTCTTATTATTATCAAGCTAACTCATATTATTATCCATATTATGCTTATATGATCGATAGAATGACAATTACTATACTTACTACTCTTATTAGTAGCAATCTAATTCATATTATTAGCCATATTATGCTTATATGATCGATAGAACGACAATTACTATACTTATTACTCTTATTATTACCAGTCTAAATCATATTATTCGCCATATTATGCTTATATGATCGATAGAACGACAATTACTGTACTTATTACTCTTACTATTATCAATCTAATTCATATTATTAGCCATATTGTGCTTATATGATCGATAGAACGACAATTAATATACTTATTACTCTGATTACTATCAATCTAATTCATATTATTAGCCATATTATGCTTATATGATCGATAGAACGACAATTACTATACTTATTACTCTTATTATTATCAAGCTAACTCATATTATTATCCATATTATGCTTATATGATCGATAGAACGACAATCACTATACTTATTACTCTTATTATTATCAATCTAACTCATATTATTAGCCATATTATGCTTATATGATCGATAGAACGACAATTACTATACTTATTACTCTTACTATTACCAATCTAAATCATATTACTCGCCATATTATGCTTATATGGTCGATAGAACGACAATTACTATACTTATTACTCTTATTATTATCAATCTAAATCATATTATTCGCCATATTATGCTTATATGATCGATAGAACGACAATTACTATACTTATTACTCTTATTATTATCAATCTAAATAATATTATTAACCATATTATGCTTATATGATCGATAGAACGACAATTACTATACTTATTACTCTTATTATTACCAATCTAAATCATATTATTCGCCATATTATGCTTATATGATCGATAGAACGACAATTACTATACTTATTACTCTTATTATTATCAATCTAAATAATATTATTAACCATATTATGCTTATATGATCGATAGAACGACAATTACTATACTTATTACTCTTATTATTACCAATCTAAATCATATTATTCGCCATATTATGCTTATATGATCGATAGAACGACAATTACTATACTTATTACTCTTATTGTTATCAATCTAATTCATATTATTAGCCATATTATGCTTATATGATCGATAGAACGACAATTAATATAATTATTACTCTTATTATTATCAATCTAACTCATATTATTAGCCACATTATGCATATATGATCGATAGACCGGCAATTACTATACTTAGTACTCTTATTGTTATCAATCTAACTCATATTATTAGCGATATTATGCTTATATGATCGATAGAACGACAATTACTATACTTATTACTCTTATTATTATCAAGCTAACTCATATTATTATCCATATTATGCTTATATGATCGATAGAACGACAATCACTATACTTATTACTCTTATTATTATCAATCTAACTCATATTATTAGCCATATTATGCTTATATGATCGATAGAACGACAATTACTATACTTATTACTCTTATTACTATCAATCTAAATCATATTACTCGCCATATTATGCTTATATGGTCGATAGAACGACAATTACTATACTTATTACTCTTATTATTATCAATCTAAATCATATTATTCGCCATATTATGCTTATATGATCGATAGAACGACAATTACTATACTTATTACTCTTATTATTATCAATCTAAATAATATTATTAACCATATTATGCTTATATGATCGATAGAACGACAATTACTATACTTATTACTCTTATTATTACCAATCTAAATCATATTATTCGCCATATTATGCTTATATGATCGATAGAACGACAATTACTATACTTATTACTCTTATTATTATCAATCTAAATAATATTATTAACCATATTATGCTTATATGATCGATAGAACGACAATTACTATACCTATTACTCTTATTATTACCAATCTAAATCATATTATTCGCCATATTATGCTTATATGATCGATAGAACGACAATTACTATACTTATTACTCTTATTGTTATCAATCTAATTCATATTATTAGCCATATTATGCTTATATGATCGATAGAACGACAATTAATATAATTATTACTCTTATTATTATCAATCTAACTCATATTATTAGCCACATTATGCATATATGATCGATAGACCGGCAATTACTATACTTATTACTCTTATTATTATCAATCTAAATAATATTATTAACCATATTATGCTTATATGATCGATAGAACGAGAATTACTATACTTATTACTCTTATTATTATCAATCTAACTCATATTATTAGCCATATTATGCATGCATGATCGACAGAACGACAATTACTATACTTACTACATTATCAATCTAAATCATATTATTCGCCATATTATGCTTACATGATCGATAGAACGACAATTACTATACTTATTACTCTTATTATTATCAATCTAATTCATATTATTAGCCATATTATGCTTATATGATCGATAGAACGACAATTACTATACTTATTACTCTTATTATTATCAAGCTAACTCATATTATTATCCATATTATGCTTATATGATCGATAGAATGACAATTACTATACTTACTACTCTTATTAGTATCAATCTAATTCATATTATTAGCCATATTATGCTTATATGATCGATAGAACGACAATTACTATACTTATTACTCTTATTATTACCAGTCTAAATCATATTATTCGCCATATTATGCTTATATGATCGATAGAACGACAATTACTGTACTTATTACTCTTACTATTATCAATCTAATTCATATTATTAGCCATATTGTGCTTATATGATCGATAGAACGACAATTAATATACTTATTACTCTGATTACTATCAATCTAATTCATATTATTAGCCATATTATGCTTATATGATCGATAGAACGACAATTACTATACTTATTACTCTTATTATTATCAAGCTAACTCATATTATTATCCATATTATGCTTATATGATCGATAGAACGACAATCACTATACTTATTACTCTTATTATTATCAATCTAACTCATATTATTAGCCATATTATGCTTATATGATCGATAGAACGACAATTACAATACTTATTACTCTTACTATTATCAATCTAAATCATATTACTCGCCATATTATGCTTATATGGTCGATAGAACGACAATTACTATACTTATTACTCTTATTATTATCAATCTAAATCATATTATTCGCCATATTATGCTTATATGATCGATAGAACGACAATTACTATACTTATTACTCTTATTATTATCAATCTAAATAATATTATTAACCATATTATGCTTATATGATCGATAGAACGACAATTACTATACTTATTACTCTTATTATTACCAATCTAAATCATATTATTCGCCATATTATGCTTATATGATCGATAGAACGACAATTACTATACTTATTACTCTTATTATTATCAATCTAAATAATATTATTAACCATATTATGCTTATATGATCGATAGAACGACAATTACTATACTTATTACTCTTATTATTACCAATCTAAATCATATTATTCGCCATATTATGCTTATATGATCGATAGAACGACAATTACTATACTTATTACTCTTATTGTTATCAATCTAATTCATATTATTAGCCATATTATGCTTATATGATCGATAGAACGACAATTAATATAATTATTACTCTTATTATTATCAATCTAACTCATATTATTAGCCACATTATGCATATATGATCGATAGACCGGCAATTACTATACTTAGTACTCTTATTGTTATCAATCTAACTCATATTATTAGCGATATTATGCTTATATGATCGATAGAACGACAATTACTATACTTATTACTCTTATTATTATCAATCTAATTCATATTATTAGCCATATTATGCTTATATGATCGATAGAACGACAATTAATATACTTATTACTCTTATTATTATCAATCTAAATCATATTATTCGCCATATTATGCTTATATGATCGATAGAACGACAATTACTATACTTATTACTCTTATTATTATCAATCTAAATAATATTATTAACCATATTATGCTTATATGATCGATAGAACGACAATTACTATACTTATTACTCTTATTATTATCAATCTAATTCATATTATTAGCCAGATTATGCATATTTGATCCATAGAACGACAATTACTATACCTATTACTCTTATTAATATCAATCTAACTCATATTATTCGCCATATTATGCTTATATGGTCGATAGAACGGCAATTACTATATTTATTACTCTTATTATTATCAATCTAACTCATATTGTTAGCCATATTATGCTTCCATGATCGATAGAACGACAATTCCTATACTTATTACTGTTATTATTATCAATCTAACTCATATTATTAGCCATATTATGCTTATATGATCGATAGAACGACAATTACTATACTTATTACACGCATTACTATTAATCTAACTCATATTATTGACCATATTGTGCAGATATGATCGATAGAACGACAATTACTATACATATTACTCTTATTATTATCAATCTAAATCATATTATTCGCCATATTATGCTTATATGATCGATAGAACGGCAATTACTATACTTATTACTTTTATTATTATCAATCTAATTCATATTATTAGGCATATTATGGTAATATGATCGATAGAACGACAATTACTATACTTATTACTCTTATTATTATCAAGCTAACTCATATTATTATCCATATTATGCTTATATGATCGATAGAACGACAATTACTATACTTATTACTCTTATTATTATCAATCTAACTCATATTATTAGCCATATTATGCTTATATGATCGATAGAACGACAATTACTATACTTATTACTCTTATTATTATCAATCTAAATCATATTATTAGCCATATTATGCTGATATAATCGATAGAACGACAATTACTATACTTATTACTCTTATTATTATCAATCTAAATCATATTATTCGCCATATTATGCTTATATGATCGATAGAACGGCAATAACTATACTTATTACTCCTATTATTATCAATCTAACTCATATTATTCGCCATATTATGCTTATATGATTGATAGAACGGCAATAACTATACTTATTACTCCTATTATTATCAATCTAACTCATATTATTAGCCATATTATGCTTCCATGGTCGATAGAACGACAATTACTATACTTATTAATCATATTATTATTAATCTAACTCATATTAGTAACCATATTATGCTTCCATGATCGATAGAACGACAATTACTATACGTATTACTGTTATTATTCTCAATCTAACTCTTATTATTGGCCATATTATGCTTATATGATCGATAGAACGACAATTACTATACTTATTACTCTTATTACTATCAATCTAAATCATATTACTCGCCATATTATGCTTATATGGTCGATAGAACGACAATTACTATACTTATTACTCTTATTATTATCAATCTAAATCATATTATTCGCCATATTATGCTTATATGATCGATAGAACGACAATTACTATACTTATTACTCTTATTATTATCAATCTAAATAATATTATTAACCATATTATGCTTATATGATCGATAGAACGACAATTACTATACTTATTACTCTTATTATTACCAATCTAAATCATATTATTCGCCATATTATGCTTATATGATCGATAGAACGACAATTACTATACTTATTACTCTTATTATTATCAATCTAAATAATATTATTAACCATATTATGCTTATATGATCGATAGAACGACAATTACTATACCTATTACTCTTATTATTACCAATCTAAATCATATTATTCGCCATATTATGCTTATATGATCGATAGAACGACAATTACTATAATTATTACTCTTATTATTATCAATCTAACTCATATTATTAGCCACATTATGCATATATGATCGATAGACCGGCAATTACTATACTTAGTACTCTTATTGTTATCAATCTAACTCATATTATTAGCGATATTATGCTTATATGATCGATAGAACGACAATTACTATACTTATTACTCTTATTATTATCAATCTAATTCATATTATTAGCCATATTATGCTTATATGATCGATAGAACGACAATTAATATACTTATTACTCTTATTATTATCAATCTAAATCATATTATTCGCCATATTATGCTTATATGATCGATAGAACGACAATTACTATACTTATTACTCTTATTATTATCAATCTAAATAATATTATTAACCATATTATGCTTATATGATCGATAGAACGACAATTACTATACTTATTACTCTTATTATTATCAATCTAATTCATATTATTAGCCAGATTATGCATATTTGATCCATAGAACGACAATTACTATACCTATTACTCTTATTAATATCAATCTAACTCATATTATTCGCCATATTATGCTTATATGGTCGATAGAACGGCAATTACTATATTTATTACTCTTATTATTATCAATCTAACTCATATTGTTAGCCATATTATGCTTCCATGGTCGATGGAACGACAATTACTATACTTATTAGTCATATTATTATTAATCTAACTCATATTAGTATCCATATTATGCAGATATGATCGATTAGAACGACAATTACTATACCTATTTTCTCTATTAATACAATCTAACTCATATTATTAGCCATATTATGATTATATGATCGATGGAACGACAATTACTATACTTATTACTCTTATTATTATCAATCTATCTCATATTATTAGCCATATTATGCTTCCATGGTCGATAGAACGACAATTACTATACTTATTAATCATATTATTATTAATCTAACTCATATTAGTAACCATATTATGCTTATATAGGTCGATTGAACGGCAATTTCTATACTTATTACTCTTATTATTATCAATCTAACTCATATTATTAGCTATATTATGCTTCCATGATCGATAGAACGACAATTCCTATACTTATTACTGTTATTATTATCAATCTAACTCATATTATTAGCCATATATGCTTATATGATCGATAGAACGACAATTACTATACTTATTACACGCATTACTATTAATCTAACTCATATTATTGACCATATTGTGCAGATATGATCGATAGAACGACAATTACTATACTATTACTCTTATTATTATCAATCTAAATCATATTATTCGCCATATTATGCTTATATGATCGATAGAACGGCAATTACTATACTTATTACTTTTATTATTATCAATCTAATTCATATTATTAGGCATATTATGGTAATATGATCGATAGAACGACAATTACTATACTTATTACTCTTATTATTATCAAGCTAACTCATATTATTATCCATATTATGCTTATATGATCGATAGAACGACAATTACTATACTTATTACTCTTATTATTATCAATCTAACTCATATTATTAGCCATATTATGCTTATATGATCGATAGAACGACAATTACTATACTTATTACTCTTATTATTATCAATCTAAATCATATATTAGCCATATTATGCTGATATAATCGATAGAACGACAATTACTATACTTATTACTCTTATTATTATCAATCTAAATCATATTATTCGCCATATTATGCTTATATGATCGATAGAACGGCAATAACTATACTTATTACTCCTATTATTATCAATCTAACTCATATTATTCGCCATATTATGCTTATATGATTGATAGAACGGCGATAACTATACTTATTACTCCTATTATTATCAATCTAACTCATATTATTAGCCATATTATGCTTCCATGGTCGATAGAACGACAATTACTATACTTATTAATCATATTATTATTAATCTAACTCATATTAGTAACCATATTATGCTTCCATGATCGATAGAACGACAATTACTATA
>NW_027474589.1:0-35200 GCF_050947335.1 Megachile rotundata
ATGGTCTAATAATATGAGTTAAGAGTTATAATAATAACAGTAATAAGTATAGTAATTGTCGTTCTATCGATCAAATAAGCATAATATGGCTAATAATATGAGTTAGATCGATAATGATAAGAGCAATAAGTACAGTAATTGTCGTTCTATCGATCATATAAGCATAATATGGCTAATAATATGAGTTAGGTTGATAATAATAAGAGTAATGAGTATAGTAATTGTCGTTCTATCGATCATATCTGCATAATATGGTTAATAATATGAGTTAGATTCATAATAATAAGAGCAATAGTATAGTAATTGTCGTTCTATCGATCATTTAAGCATAATATGGCTAATAATATGAGTTAGGTTGATAAAAATAAGAATAATAAGTATAGTAATTGTCGTTCTATCGATCATATAAGCATAATATGGCTAATAATATGAGTTAGATTCATAATAATAAGAGTAATAAGTATAGTAATTGTCGTTCTATCGATCATTTAAGCATAATGTGGCTAATAATATGAGTTAGATTGATAATAATAAGAGTAATAAGTATAGTAATTGTCGTTCTATCGATCATTTAAGCATAATATGGCTAATAATATGAGTTAGATTGATAATAATAAGAGTAATAAGTATAGTAAATTCGTGTTATCGATCATATCTGCATAATTGTTAATAATATGAGTTAGAGTTATAATAATAAGAGTAATAAGTATAGTAATTGTCGTTATATCGATCAAATAAGCATATATGGCTAATAATATGAGTTAGATCGATAATGATAAGAGCAATAAGTACAGTAATTGTCGTTCTATCGATCATATAAGCATAATATGGCTAATAATATGAGTTAGATTGATAATAATAAAAGAAATGGGTATAGTAATTATAGTTCTAATCGATCATATCTGCATAATATGGTTAATAATATGAGTTAGATTCATAATAATAAGAGTAATAAGTATAGTAATTGTCGTTCTATCGATCAATTAAGCATAATGTGGCTAATAATATGAGTTAGATTGATAATAGTAAGAGTAATAAGTATAGTAATTGTCGTTCTATCGATCATATAAGCATAATATGGCTAATAATATGAGTTAGATTGATAATAGTAAGTGTAATAAGTATAGTAATTGCCGTTCTATCGATCATATATGCATAATATGGCTAATAATATGAGTTAGGTTGATAATAATAAGAGTAATAAGTATAGTAATTGTCGTTCTATACGATCATATAAGCATAATATGGTTAATAATATGAGTTAGATTGATAATAATAAAAGTAATAAGTATAGTGATTGTCGTTCTATCGATCAATTTAGCATAATATGGTAATAATATGAGTTAGATTGATAACAGTGTGTGTAATAAGTATAGTAATTGTCGTTCTGTCGATCATTTAAGCATAATATGGCTATAATATGAGTTAGGTTGATAATAGTAAGATTAGTGAGTATAGTAATTGTCGTTCTATCGATCATATCTGCATAATATGGTTAATAATATGAGTTAGATTCATAATAATAAGAGTAATAAGTATAGTAATTTGTCGTTCTATCGATCATTTAAGCATATATGGCTAATAATAATGAGATAGGTTGATAAAAATAAGAATAATAAGTATAGTAATTGTCGTTCTATCGATCATATAAGCATAATATGGCTAATAATATGAGTTAGGTTGATAATAATAAGAGTAATGAGTATAGTAATTGTCGTTCTATCGATCATATAAGCATAATATGGTTAATAATATGAGTTAGATTGATAATAATAAGAGTAATAAGGTATATGTGATTGTCGTTCTATCGATCAAATTAGCATAATATGGTTAATAATGTGAGTTAGATTGATAACAGTGAGTGTAATAAGTAAAGTAATTGTCGTTCTGTCGATCATGTAAGCATAATATGGCTAATAATATGAGTTTGATTGATAACAATAAGAGTAATAAGGATAGTAATTGTCGTTCTATCGATCATATTAAGCATTAATATGGCTAATAATATGAGTTGGATTGATAATAATAAGAGTAATAAGTATAGTAAATGTCGTGCTATCGATCATATCTGCATAATATGGTTAATAACATGAGTTAGATTGATAATAGTGAGTGTAATAAGTATAGTAATTGTCGTTCTATCGATCATATATGCATAATATGGCTAATAATATGAGTTAGATTGATAATAATAAGAGTAATGAGTATAGTAATTGTAAGTTCTATCGATCATATCTGCATAATATGGTTAATAATATGAGTTAGATTGATAATAATAAGAGTAATAAGTATAGTAATTGTCGTTCTATCGATCATTTAAGCATAATATGGCTAATAATATGAGTTAGATTGATAATAATAAGAGTAATAAGTATAGTAAATTTCGTGCTATCGATCATATCTGCATAATATTGTTAATTAATATGAGTTAGATTGATAATAGTGAGTGTAATAAGTATAGTAATTGTCGTTCTATCGATCATATAAGCATAATATGGCTAATAATATGAGTTAGATTGATAATAATAAGAGTAATGAGTATAGTAATTGTAGTTCTATGGATCATATCTGCATAATATTGCTAATAAATATGAGTTAGATTCATAATAATAAGAGTAACAAGTATAGTAATTGTCGTTCTATCGATCATTTAAGCATAATATGGCTAATAATATGAGTTAAGTTGATAAAAATAAGAATAAAAAGTATAGTAATTGTCGTTCTATCGATCATATAAGCATAATATGGCTAATAGTTTGAGTTAGGTTGATAATAATAAGAGTAAAAGTATGGTAAATTTCGTGCTATCGATCATATCTGCATAATATTAGTTAATAATATGAGTTAGATTGATAATAGTGAGTGTAATAAGTATAGTAATTGTCGTTCTATCGATCATATCTGCATAATATGGCTAATAATATGAGTTAGATTGATAATAATAAGAGTAATAAGTATAGTAATTGTCGTTCTATCGATCATATAAGCATAATATGGCTAATAATATGAGTTAGATCGATAATGATAAGAGTAATAAGTACAGTAATTGTCGTTCTATCGATCATATAAGCATACTATGGCTAATAATATGAATTAGATTGATAATTAATAAGAGTAATGAGTATAGTTAATTGTAGTTCTATCGATCATATCTGCATAATATGGTTAATAATAAGAGTTAGATTCATAATAATAAGAGTAATAAGTATAGTAATTGTCGTTCTATCGATCACTTTAAGCATAATATGGCTAATAATATGAGTTAGGTTGATAAAAATAAGGAATAATAAGTATAGTAATTGTCGTTCTATCGATCATTTAAGCATAATATGGCTAATAATATGAGTTAGGTTGATAATAGTAAGAGTAGTGAGAATAGTAATTGTCGTTCTATCGATCATATAAGCATAATATTGGCTAATAATATGAGTAAGATTGATAATAATAATAGTAATAAGTATAGTAATAGTCGTTCTATCGATCATTTAAGCATAATATGGCTAATAATATGAGTAAGGATGATAATAATAATAGTAATAAGTATAGTAATAGTCGTTTCTATCGATAATATAAGCATAATGTGGCTAAATAATATGAGTTAGATCGATAATGATAAGAGTAATAAGTACAGTAGTTGTCGTTCTATGAATCATATATGCATAATATGGCTAATAATATGAGTTAGATTGATAACAGTGAGTGTAATAAGTAAAGTAATTGTCGTTCTGTCGATCATGTAAGCATAATATGGCTAATAATATGAGTTTGATTGATAACAATAAGAGTAAGTAAGGATAGTAATTGTTCGTTCTATCTCGATCATTTAAGCATAATATGGCTAATAATATGAGTTAGATTGATAATAATAAGAGTCATAAGTATAGTAAATGTCGTGCTATCGATCATATCTGCATAATATGGTTAATAACATGAGTTAGATTGATAATAGTGAGTGTAATAGGTATAGTAATTGTCGTTCTATCGATCATATCTGCATAATATGGTTAATAACATGAGTTAAATGATAATTTTGAGTGTAATAAGTATAGTAATTGTCGCTCTATCGATCATATAAGCATAATATGGTTAATAATATGAGTTAGATTGATAATAATAAGAGTAATGAGTATAGTAATTGTAGTTCTATCGATCATATCTGCATAATATGGTTAATAATATGAGTTAGATTCATAATAATATGAGTAATAAATATAGTAATTGTCGTTCTATCGATCATTTAAGCATAATATGGCTAATAATATGAGTTAGGTTTATAAAAATAGAAATAATAAGTATAGTAATTGTCGATCTATCGATCATATAAGCATAATGTGGCTAATAATATGAGTTAGTTTGATAATAATAAGAGTAATAAGTATAGTGATTGTCGCTCTATCGATCAAATTAGCATAATATGGTTAATAATATGAGTTAGATTGATAATAATAAGAGTAATACGTATAGTGATTGTCGTTCTATCGATCAATTAGCATAATATGGTTAATAATGTGAGTTAGATTGATAACAGTGAGTGTAATAAGTATAGTAATTGTCGTTCTGTCGATCATATAAGCATAATATGGCTAATAATATGAGTTTGATTGATAATAATAAGAGTTATAAGGATAGTAATTGTCGTTCTATCGATCATTTAAGCATAATATGGCTAATAATATGAGTTAGATTGATAATAAATAAGAGTAATAAGTATAGTAAATGTCGTGCTATCGATCATATCTGCATAATATGGTTAATAACATGAGTTAGATTGATAAGAGTGGAGTGTAATAAGTATAGTAATTGTCGTTCTATCGATCATATAAGCATAATATGGTTAATAATATGGAGTTAGATTCATAATAATAAGAGTAATAAGTATAGTAATTGTCGTTCTATCGATCATTTAAGCATAATATGGCTAATAATATGAGTTAGGTTGATAAAAATAAGAATAATAAGTATAGTAATTGTCGTTCTATCGATCATATAAGCATAATATGGCTAATAATATGAGTTAGGTTGATAATAATAAGAGTAATAAGTATAGTAAATGTCGTGCTATCGATCATATCTGCATAATATGGTTAATAACATGAGTTAGATCGATAATGATAAGAGTAATAAGTACAGTAATTGTCGTTCTATCGATCATATATGCATAATATGGCAAATAATATGAGTTAGATTGATAATAATAAGAGTAATGAGTATAGTTATTTGTAGTTCTATGGATCATATCTGCATAATATGGCTAATAACATGAGTTAGATTGATAATAGTAAGAGTAATAAGTATAGTAATTGTCGTTCTATCGATCATATAGGCCTAATATGGCTAATAATATGAGTTAGATTGATAATAATAAGAGTAATAAGTATAGTAAATGTCGTGCTATCGATCATTTCTGCATATATGGTTAATAACATGAGTTAGATTGATAATAGTGAGTGTAATAAGTATAGTAATTGTCGTTCTATCGATCATATCTGCATAATATGGTTAATAATATGAGTTAGATTTATAATAATAAGAGTAATAAGTATAGTAATTGTCGTTCTATCGATCAAATAAGCATAATATGGCTAATAATATGAGTTAGATCGATAATGATAAGAGCAATAAGAACAGTAATTGTCGTTGTATCGATCATATAAGCATAATATGGCTTAATAATATGAGTTAGATTGATAATAATAGAGGTAATGAGTATAGTAATTGTAGTTCTATCGATCATATCTGCATAATATGGTTAATAATATGAGTTTAGATTCATAATAATAGAGAGTAATAAGTAACTAAATTGTCGTTCTATCGATCATTTAAGCATAATATGGCTAATAATATGAGTTAGGTTTATAAAATAAGATAATAAGTATAGTAATTGTCGTTCTATCGATCATATAAGCATAATAGGCTAATAATATGAGTTAGATCGATAATAATAAGAGTAATAAGTACAGTAATTGTCGTTCTATCGATCATATAAGCATAATATGGTTAATAATATGAGTTAGGTTGATATTAATAAGAGTAATAAGTATAGTAAATGTCGTGCTATCGATCATATCTGATAATATTGGTTAATAACATGAGTTAGATCGATAATGATAAGAGTAATAAGTACAGTAATTGTCGTTCTATCGATCATATATGCATAATATGGGCTAATAATATGAGTTAGATTGATAATAATAAGAGTAATGAGTATGGGTAATTGTAGTTCTATCGATCATATCAGCATAGTATGGTTAATAATATGAGTTAGATTGATAATAATAAGAGTAGATAATAATAAGAGTAATAAGTATAGTAATTGTCGTTCTATCGATCATATAAGCATAATATGGCTAATAATATGAGTTAGATCGATAATGATAAGAGTAATAAGTACAGTAATTGTCGTTCTATCGATCATATAAGCATAATATGGTTAATAATATGAGTTAGGTTGATAATAATAAGAGTAATAAGTATAGTAAATGTCGTGCTATCGATCATATCTGCATAATATGGTTAATAACATGAGTTAGATCGATAATGATAAGAGTAATAAGTACAGTAATTGTCGTTCTATCGATCATATATGCATAATATGGCTAATAATATGAGTTAGATTGATAATAATAAGAGTAATGAGTATAGTAATTGTAGTTCTATGGATCATATCTGCATAATATGGCTAATAACATGAGTTAGATTGATAATAGTAAGAGTAATAAGTATAGTAATTGTCGTTCTATCGATCATATAGGCCTAATATGGCTAATAATATGAGTTAGATTGATAATAATAAGAGTAATAAGTATAGTAAATGTCGTGCTATCGATCATTTCTGCATAATATGGTTAATAACATGAGATAGATTGATAATAGTGAGTGTAATAAGTATAGTAATTGTCGTTCTATCGATCATATATGCATAATATGGCTAATAATATGAGTTAGATTGATAATAATTAGAGTAATGAGTACAGTAATTGTCGTTCTATCGATCATATAAGCATAATACGGCTAATAATATGAGTTAGGTTGATAAAAATAAGAATAATAAGTATAGTAATTGTCGTTCTATCGATCATATAAGCATAATATGGCTAATAATATGAGTTAGGTTGATAATAATAAGAGTAATAAGTATAGTAAATGTCGTGCTATCGATCATATATGCATAATATGGTTAATAATATGAGTTAGATTGATAATAATAAGAGCAATAAGTATAGTAATTGTCGTTATATCGATCATACAAGCATAATATGGCTAATAATATGAGTTAGATTTATAATAATAAGAGTAATAAGTATAGTAATTGTCGTTCTATCGATCAAATAAGCATAACATGGCTAATAATATGAGTTAGATCGATAATGATAAGAGCAATAAGTACAGTAATTGTCGTTCTATCGATCATATAAGCATAATATGGCTAATAATATGAGTTAGATTGATAATAATAAGAGTAATGCGTGTAGTAATTGTCGTTCTATCGATCATATAAGCATAATATGGCTAATAATATGAGTAAGATTGATAATAATAATAGTAATAAGTATAGTAATAGTCGTTCTATCGATCATTTAAGCATAATATGGCTAATAATATGAGTTAGGTTGATAACAATAAGAGTAATAAGTATAGTAAATGTCGTGCTATCGATCATATATGCATAATATGGTTAATAATATGAGTTAGATTCATAATAATAAGAGTAATAAGTATAGTAATTGTCGTTCTATCGATCATTTACGCATAATATGGCTAATAATATGAGTTAGGTTGATAAAAATAAGAATAATAAGTATAGTAATTGTCGTTCTATCGATCATATAAGCATAATATGGCTAATAATATGAGTTAGGTTGATAATAATAAGAGTAATAAGTATAGTGATTGTCGTTCTATCGATCAAATTAGCATAATATGGTTAATAATATGAGTTAGATTGATAATAGTGAGTGTAATAAGTATAGTAATTGTCGTTCTATCGATCATATAAGCATAATATGGTTAATAATATGAGTTAGATTGATAATAATAAGAGTAATGAGTATGGTAATTGTAGTTCTATCGATCATATCAGCATAATATGGTTAATAATATGAGTTAGATTGATAATAATAAGAGTAACGAGTATAGTAATTGTAGTTCTATCGATCATTTAAGCATAATATGGCTAATAATATGAGTTAGATTGATAATAATAAGAGTAATAAGTATAGTGATTGTCGTTCTATCGATCAAATTAGCATAATATGGTTAATAATGTGAGTTAGATTGATAACAGTGAGTGTAATAAGTATAGTAATTGTCGTTCTATCGATCATATAGGCATAATATGGCTAATAATATGAGTTAGATTGATAATAGTAAGTGTAATAAGTATAGTAATTGTCGTTCTGTCGATGATATAAGCATAATATGGCTAATAATATGAGTTAGATCGATAATGATAAGAGTAGTAAGTACAGTAATTGTCGTTCTATCGATCATATATGCATAATATGGCTAATAATATGAGTTAGATTGATAATAGTAAGTGTAATAGATATAGTAATTGTCGTTCTGTCGATCATATAAGCATAATATGACTAATAATATGAGTTAGATTGATAATATTAAGAGTAGTGAGTATAGTAACTGTCGTTCTATCGATCATTTAAGCATAATACGGCTAATAATATGAGTTAGATTCATAATAATAGGAGTAATAAGTATAGTAATTGTCGTTCTATCGATAATTTAAGCATAATACGGCTAATAATATGAGTTAGGTTGATAAAAATAACAATAATAAGTATAGTAATTGTCGTTCTATCGATCATATAAGCATAATATGGCTAATAATATGAGTTAGGTTGATAATAGTAAGTGTAATAAGTATAGTAATTGTCGTTCTGTCGATGATATAAGCATAATATGGCTAATAATATGAGTTAGATCGATAATGATAAGAGTAGTAAGTACAGTAATTGTCGTTCTATCGATCATATATGCATAATATGGCTAATAATATGAGTTAGATTGATAATAGTAAGAGTAATAAGTATAGTAGTTGTCGTTCTATCGATCATATAGGCATAATATGGCTAATAATATGAGTTAGATTGATAATAGTAAGTGTAATAAGTATAGTAATTGTCGTTCTGTCGATCATATAAGCATAATATGACTAATAATATGAGTTAGATTGATAATATTATGAGTAGTGGGTATAGTAATTGTCGTTCTATCGATCATTTAAGCATAATACGGCTAATAATATGAGTTAGATTCATAATAATAAGAGTAATAAGTATAGTAATTGTCGTTCTATCGATCATATAAGCATAATATGGCTAATAATATGAGTTAGATTGATAATAATAAGAGTAATGCGTATAGTAATTGTCGTTCTATCGATCATATAAGCATAATATGGCTAATAATATGAGTAAGATTGATAATAATAATAGTAATAAGTATAGTAATAGTCGTTCTATCGATCATTTAAGCATAATATGGCTAATAATATGAGTTAGGTTGATAATAATAAGAGTAATAAGTATAGCAAATGTCGTGCTATCGATCATATATGCATAATATGGTTAATAATATGAGTTAGATTGATAATTATAAGAGTAATAAGTATAGTAATTGTCGTTCTATCGATCATATAAGCATAATATGGCTAATAATATGAGTTAGATCGATAATGATAAGAGTAATAAGTACAGTAATTGTCGTTCTATCGATCATATAAGCATAATATGGTTAATAATATGAGTTAGGTTGATAATCGTAAGAGTAATAAGTATAGTAAATGTCGTGCTATCGATCATATCTGCATAATATGGTTAATAACATGAGTTAGATCGATAATGATAAGAGTAATAAGTACAGTAATTGTCGTTCTATCGATCATATATGCATAATATGGCTAATAATATGAGTTAGATTGATAATAATAAGAGTAATGAGTATAGTAATTGTAGTTCTATGGATCATATCTGCATAATATGGCTAATAACATGAGTTAGATTGATAATAGTAAGAGTAATAAGTATAGTAATTGTCGTTCTATCGATCATATAGGCCTAATATGGCTAATAATATGAGTTAGATTGATAATAATAAGAGTAATAAGTATAGCAAATGTCGTGCTATCGATCATTTCTGCATAATATGGTTAATAACATGAGATAGATTGATAATAGTGAGTGTAATAAGTATAGTAATTGTCGTTCTATCGATCATATATGCATAATATGGCTAATAATATGAGTTAGATTGATAATAATTAGAGTAATGAGTACAGTAATTGTCGTTCTATCGATCATATAAGCATAATACGGCTAATAATATGAGTTAGGTTGATAAAAATAAGAATAATAAGTATAGTAATTGTCGTTCTATCGATCATATAAGCATAATATGGCTAATAATATGAGTTAGGTTGATAATAATAAGAGTAATAAGTATAGTAAATGTCGTGCTATCGATCATATATGCATAATATGGTTAATAATATGAGTTAGATTGATAATAATAAGAGCAATAAGTATAGTAATTGTCGTTATATCGATCATACAAGCATAATATGGCTAATAATATGAGTTAGATTTATAATAATAAGAGTAATAAGTATAGTAATTGTCGTTCTATCGATCAAATAAGCATAACATGGCTAATAATATGAGTTAGATCGATAATGATAAGAGCAATAAGTACAGTAATTGTCCTTCTATCGATCATATAAGCATAATATGGCTAATAATATGAGTTAGATTGATAATAATAAAAGAAATGGGTATAGTAATTATAGTTCTATCGATCATATCTGCATAATATGGTTAATAATATGAGTTAGATTCATAATAATAAGAGTAATAAGTATAGTAATTGTCGTTCTATCGATCATTTAAGCATAATGTGGCTAATAATATGAGTTAGATTGATAATAGTAAGAGTAATAAGTATAGTAATTGTCGTTCTATCGACCATATAAGCATAATATGGCTAATAATATGAGTTAGATTGATAATAGTAAGTGTAATAAGTATAGTAATTGCCGTTCTATCGATCATATATGCATAATATGGCTAATAATATGAGTTAGGTTGATAATAATAAGAGTAATAAGTATAGTAATTGTCGTTCTATCGATCATATAAGCATAATATGGTTAATAATATGAGTTAGATTGATAATAATAAAAGTAATAAGTATAGTGATTGTCGTTCTATCGATCAAATTAGCATAATATGGTTAATAATATGAGTTAGATTGATAACAGTGTGTGTAATAAGTATAGTAATTGTCGTTCTGTCGATCATTTAAGCATAATATGGCTAATAATATGAGTTAGGTTGATAATAGTAAGATTAGTGAGTATAGTAATTGTCGTTCTATCGATCATATCTGCATAATATGGTTAATAATATGAGTTAGATTCATAATAATAAGAGTAATAAGTATAGTAATTGTCGTTCTATCGATCATTTAAGCATAATATGGCTAATAATATGAGATAGGTTGATAAAAATAAGAATAATAAGTATAGTAATTGTCGTTCTATCGATCATATAAGCATAATATGGCTAATAATATGAGTTAGGTTGATAATAATAAGAGTAATAAGTATAGTAATTGTCGTTCTATCGATCATATAAGCATAATATGGTTAATAATATGAGTTAGATTGATAATAATAAGAGTAATAAGTATAGTGATTGTCGTTCTATCGATCAAATTAGCATAATATGGTTAATAATGTGAGTTAGATTGATAACAGTGAGTGTAATAAGTAAAGTAATTGTCGTTCTGTCGATCATGTAAGCATAATATGGCTAGTAATATGAGTTTGATTGATAACAATAAGAGTAATAAGGATAGTAATTGTCGTTCTATCGATCATTTAAGCATAATATGGCTAATAATATGAGTTGGATTGATAATAATAAGAGTAATAAGTATAGTAAATGTCGTGCTATCGATCATATCTGCATAATATGGTTAATAACATGAGTTAGATTGATAATAGTGAGTGTAATAAGTATAGTAATTGTCGTTCTATCGATCATATATGCATAATATGGCTAATAATATGAGTTAGATTGATAATAATAAGAGTAATGAGTATAGTAATTGTAGTTCTATCGATCATATCTGCATAATATGGTTAATAATATGAGTTAGATTGATAATAATAAGAGTAATAAGTATAGTAATTGTCGTTCTATCGATCATTTAAGCATAATATGGCTAATAATATGAGTTAGATTGATAATAATAAGAGTAATAAGTATAGTAAATTTCGTGCTATCGATCATATCTGCATAATATTGTTAATAATATGAGTTAGATTGATAATAGTGAGTGTAATAAGTATAGTAATTGTCGTTCTATCGATCATATAAGCATAATATGGCTAATAATATGAGTTAGATTGATAATAATAAGAGTAATGAGTATAGTAATTGTAGTTCTATGGATCATATCTGCATAATATGGCTAATAATATGAGTTAGATTCATAATAATAAGAGTAACAAGTATAGTAATTGTCGTTCTATCGATCATTTAAGCATAATATGGCTAATAATATGAGTTAAGTTGATAAAAATAAGAATAAAAAGTATAGTAATTGTCGTTCTATCGATCATATAAGCATAATATGGCTAATAGTATGAGTTAGGTTGATAATAATAAGAGTAATAAGTATGGTAAATTTCGTGCTATCGATCATATCTGCATAATATTGTTAATAATATGAGTTAGATTGATAATAGTGAGTGTAATAAGTATAGTAATTGTCGTTCTATCGATCATATCTGCATAATATGGCTAATAATATGAGTTAGATTGATAATAATAAGAGTAATAAGTATAGTAATTGTCGTTCTATCGATCATATAAGCATAATATGGCTAATAATATGAGTTAGATCGATAATGATAAGAGTTATAAGTACAGTAATTGTCGTTCTATCGATCATATAAGCATACTATGGCTAATAATATGAATTAGATTGATAATAATAAGAGTAATGAGTATAGTAATTGTAGTTCTATCGATCATATCTGCATAATATGGTTAATAATAAGAGTTAGATTCATAATAATAAGAGTAATAAGTATAGTAATTGTCGTTCTATCGATCATTTAAGCATAATATGGCTAATAATATGAGTTAGGTTGATAAAAATAAGAATAATAAGTATAGTAATTGTCGTTCTATCGATCATTTAAGCATAATATGGCTAATAATATGAGTTAGGTTGATAATAGTAAGAGTAGTGAGAATAGTAATTGTCGTTCTATCGATCATATAAGCATAATATGGCTAATAATATGAGTAAGATTGATAATAATAATAGTAATAAGTATAGTAATAGTCGTTCTATCGATCATTTAAGCATAATATGGCTAATAATATGAGTAAGGATGATAATAATAATAGTAATAAGTATAGTAATAGTCGTTCTATCGATAATATAAGCATAATATGGCTAATAATATGAGTTAGATCGATAATGATAAGAGTAATAAGTACAGTAGTTGTCGTTCTATGAATCATATATGCATAATATGGCTAATAATATGAGTTAGATTGATAACAGTGAGTGTAATAAGTAAAGTAATTGTCGTTCTGTCGATCATGTAAGCATAATATGGCTAATAATATGAGTTTGATTGATAACAATAAGAGTAATAAGGATAGTAATTGTCGTTCTATCGATCATTTAAGCATAATATGGCTAATAATATGAGTTAGATTGATAATAATAAGAGTCATAAGTATAGTAAATGTCGTGCTATCGATCATATCTGCATAATATGGTTAATAACATGAGTTAGATTGATAATAGTGAGTGTAATAGGTATAGTAATTGTCGTTCTATCGATCATATCTGCATAATATGGTTAATAACATGAGTTAAATTGATAATTTTGAGTGTAATAAGTATAGTAATTGTCGCTCTATCGATCATATAAGCATAATATGGTTAATAATATGAGTTAGATTGATAATAATAAGAGTAATGAGTATAGTAATTGTAGTTCTATCGATCATATCTGCATAATATGGTTAATAATATGAGTTAGATTCATAATAATATGAGTAATAAATATAGTAATTGTCGTTCTATCGATCATTTAAGCATAATATGGCTAATAATATGAGTTAGGTTTATAAAAATAAGAATAATAAGTATAGTAATTGTCGATCTATCGATCATATAAGCATAATGTGGCTAATAATATGAGTTAGTTTGATAATAATAAGAGTAATAAGTATAGTGATTGTCGCTCTATCGATCAAATTAGCATAATATGGTTAATAATATGAGTTAGATTGATAATAATAAGAGTAATACGTATAGTGATTGTCGTTCTATCGATCAAATTAGCATAATATGGTTAATAATGTGAGTTAGATTGATAACAGTGAGTGTAATAAGTATAGTAATTGTCGTTCTGTCGATCATATAAGCATAATATGGCTAATAATATGAGTTTGATTGATAATAATAAGAGTAATAAGGATAGTAATTGTCGTTCTATCGATCATTTAAGCATAATATGGCTAATAATATGAGTTAGATTGATAATAATAAGAGTAATAAGTATAGTAAATGTCGTGCTATCGATCATATCTGCATAATATGGTTAATAACATGAGTTAGATTGATAATAGTGAGTGTAATAAGTATAGTAATTGTCGTTCTATCGATCATATAAGCATAATATGGTTAATAATATGAGTTAGATTCATAATAATAAGAGTAATAAGTATAGTAATTGTCGTTCTATCGATCATTTAAGCATAATATGGCTAATAATATGAGTTAGGTTGATAAAAATAAGAATAATAAGTATAGTAATTGTCGTTCTATCGATCATATAAGCATAATATGGCTAATAATATGAGTTAGATCGATAATGATAAGAGTAATAAGTACAGTAATTGTCGTTCTATCGATCATATAAGCATAATATGGTTAATAATATGAGTTAGGTTGATAATAATAAGAGTAATAAGTATAGTGATTGTCGTTCTATCGATCAAATTAGCATAATATGGTTAATAATGTGAGTTAGATTGATAACAGTGAGTGTAATAAGTAAAGTAATTGTCGTTCTGTCGATCATGTAAGCATAATATGGCTAGTAATATGAGTTTGATTGATAACAATAAGAGTAATAAGGATAGTAATTGTCGTTCTATCGATCATTTAAGCATAATATGGCTAATAATATGAGTTGGATTGATAATAATAAGAGTAATAAGTATAGTAAATGTCGTGCTATCGATCATATCTGCATAATATGGTTAATAACATGAGTTAGATTGATAATAGTGAGTGTAATAAGTATAGTAATTGTCGTTCTATCGATCATATATGCATAATATGGCTAATAATATGAGTTTGATTGATAATAATAAGAGTAATAAGGATAGTAATTGTCGTTCTATCGATCATTTAAGCATAATATGGCTAATAATATGAGTTAGATTGATAATAATAAGAGTAATAAGTATAGTAAATGTCGTGCTATCGATCATATCTGCATAATATGGTTAATAACATGAGTTAGATTGATAATAGTGAGTGTAATAAGTATAGTAATTGTCGTTCTATCGATCATATAAGCATAATATGGTTAATAATATGAGTTAGATTCATAATAATAAGAGTAATAAGTATAGTAATTGTCGTTCTATCGATCATTTAAGCATAATATGGCTAATAATATGAGTTAGGTTGATAAAAATAAGAATAATAAGTATAGTAATTGTCGTTCTATCGATCATATAAGCATAATATGGCTAATAATATGAGTTAGATCGATAATGATAAGAGTAATAAGTACAGTAATTGTCGTTCTATCGATCATATAAGCATAATATGGTTAATAATATGAGTTAGGTTGATAATAATAAGAGTAATAAGTATAGTAAATGTCGTGCTATCGATCATATCTGCATAATATGGTTAATAACATGAGTTAGATCGATAATGATAAGAGTAATAAGTACAGTAATTGTCGTTCTATCGATCATATATGCATAATATGGCTAATAATATGAGTTAGATTGATAATAATAAGAGTAATGAGTATAGTAATTGTAGTTCTATGGATCATATCTGCATAATATGGCTAATAACATGAGTTAGATTGATAATAGTAAGAGTAATAAGTATAGTAATTGTCGTTCTATCGATCATATAGGCCTAATATGGCTAATAATATGAGTTAGATTGATAATAATAAGAGTAATAAGTATAGTAAATGTCGTGCTATCGATCATTTCTGCATAATATGGTTAATAACATGAGATAGATTGATAATAGTGAGTGTAATAAGTATAGTAATTGTCGTTCTATCGATCATATATGCATAATATGGCTAATAATATGAGTTAGATTGATAATAATTAGAGTAATGAGTACAGTAATTGTCGTTCTATCGATCATATAAGCATAATACGGCTAATAATATGAGTTAGGTTGATAAAAATAAGAATAATAAGTATAGTAATTGTCGTTCTATCGATCATATAAGCATAATATGGCTAATAATATGAGTTGAGTTGATAATAATAAGAGTAATAAGTATAGTAAATGTCGTGCTATCGATCATATATGCATAATATGGTTAATAATATGAGTTAGATTGATAATAATAAGAGCAATAAGTATAGTAATTGTCGTTATATCGATCATACAAGCATAATATGGCTAATAATATGAGTTAGATTTATAATAATAAGAGTAATAAGTATAGTAATTGTCGTTCTATCGATCAAATAAGCATAACATGGCTAATAATATGAGTTAGATCGATAATGATAAGAGCAATAAGTACAGTAATTGTCGTTCTATCGATCATATAAGCATAATATGGCTAATAATATGAGTTAGATTGATAATAATAAGAGTAATGCGTGTAGTAATTGTCGTTCTATCGATCATATAAGCATAATATGGCTAATAATATGAGTAAGATTGATAATAATAATAGTAATAAGTATAGTAATAGTCGTTCTATCGATCATTTAAGCATAATATGGCTAATAATATGAGTTAGGTTGATAACAATAAGAGTAATAAGTATAGTAAATGTCGTGCTATCGATCATATATGCATAATATGGTTAATAATATGAGTTAGATTCATAATAATAAGAGTAATAAGTATAGTAATTGTCGTTCTATCGATCAAATAAGCATAATATGGCTAATAATATGAGTTAGGTTGATAAAAATAAGAATAATAAGTATAGTAATTGTCGTTCTATCGATCATATAAGCATAATATGGCTAATAATATGAGTTAGGTTGATAATAATAAGAGTAATAAGTATAGTGATTGTCGTTCTATCGATCAAATTAGCATAATATGGTTAATAATATGAGTTAGATTGATAATAGTGAGTGTAATAAGTATAGTAATTGTCGTTCTATCGATCATATAAGCATAATATGGTTAATAATATGAGTTAGATTGATAATAATAAGAGTAATGAGTATGGTAATTGTAGTTCTATCGATCATATCAGCATAATATGGTTAATAATATGAGTTAGATTGATAATAATAAGAGTAACGAGTATAGTAATTGTAGTTCTATCGATCATTTAAGCATAATATGGCTAATAATATGAGTTAGATTGATAATAATAAGAGTAATAAGTATAGTGATTGTCGTTCTATCGATCAAATTAGCATAATATGGTTAATAATGTGAGTTAGATTGATAACAGTGAGTGTAATAAGTATAGTAATTGTCGTTCTATCGATCATATAGGCATAATATGGCTAATAATATGAGTTAGATTGATAATAGTAAGTGTAATAAGTATAGTAATTGTCGTTCTGTCGATGATATAAGCATAATATGGCTAATAATATGAGTTAGATCGATAATGATAAGAGTAGTAAGTACAGTAATTGTCGTTCTATCGATCATATATGCATAATATGGCTAATAATATGAGTTAGATTGATAATAGTAAGAGTAATAAGTATAGTAGTTGTCGTTCTATCGATCATATAGGCATAATATGGCTAATAATATGAGTTAGATTGATAATAGTAAGTGTAATAGATATAGTAATTGTCGTTCTGTCGATCATATAAGCATAATATGACTAATAATATGAGTTAGATTGATAATATTAAGAGTAGTGAGTATAGTAACTGTCGTTCTATCGATCATTTAAGCATAATACGGCTAATAATATGAGTTAGATTCATAATAATAGGAGTAATAAGTATAGTAATTGTCGTTCTATCGATAATTTAAGCATAATACGGCTAATAATATGAGTTAGGTTGATAAAAATAACAATAATAAGTATAGTAATTGTCGTTCTATCGATCATATAAGCATAATATGGCTAATAATATGAGTTAGGTTGATAATAGTAAGTGTAATAAGTATAGTAATTGTCGTTCTGTCGATGATATAAGCATAATATGGCTAATAATATGAGTTAGATCGATAATGATAAGAGTAGTAAGTACAGTAATTGTCGTTCTATCGATCATATATGCATAATATGGCTAATAATATGAGTTAGATTGATAATAGTAAGAGTAATAAGTATAGTAGTTGTCGTTCTATCGATCATATAGGCATAATATGGCTAATAATATGAGTTACATTGATAATAGTAAGTGTAATAAGTATAGTAATTGTCGTTCTGTCGATCATATAAGCATAATATGACTAATAATATGAGTTAGATTGATAATATTATGAGTAGTGGGTATAGTAATTGTCGTTCTATCGATCATTTAAGCATAATACGGCTAATAATATGAGTTAGATTCATAATAATAAGAGTAATAAGTATAGTAATTGTCGTTCTATCGATCATATAAGCATAATATGGCTAATAATATGAGTTAGATTGATAATAATAAGAGTAATGCGTATAGTAATTGTCGTTCTATCGATCATATAAGCATAATATGGCTAATAATATGAGTAAGATTGATAATAATAATAGTAATAAGTATAGTAATAGTCGTTCTATCGATCATTTAAGCATAATATGGCTAATAATATGAGTTAGGTTGATAATAATAAGAGTAATAAGTATAGCAAATGTCGTGCTATCGATCATATATGCATAATATGGTTAATAATATGAGTTAGATTGATAATTATAAGAGTAATAAGTATAGTAATTGTCGTTCTATCGATCATATAAGCATAATATGGCTAATAATATGAGTTAGATCGATAATGATAAGAGTAATAAGTACAGTAATTGTCGTTCTATCGATCATATAAGCATAATATGGTTAATAATATGAGTTAGGTTGATAATAATAAGAGTAATAAGTATAGTAAATGTCGTGCTATCGATCATATCTGCATAATATGGTTAATAACATGAGTTAGATCGATAATGATAAGAGTAATAAGTACAGTAATTGTCGTTCTATCGATCATATATGCATAATATGGCTAATAATATGAGTTAGATTGATAATAATAAGAGTAATGAGTATAGTAATTGTAGTTCTATGGATCATATCTGCATAATATGGCTAATAACATGAGTTAGATTGATAATAGTAAGAGTAATAAGTATAGTAATTGTCGTTCTATCGATCATATAGGCCTAATATGGCTAATAATATGAGTTAGATTGATAATAATAAGAGTAATAAGTATAGTAAATGTCGTGCTATCGATCATTTCTGCATAATATGGTTAATAACATGAGATAGATTGATAATAGTGAGTGTAATAAGTATAGTAATTGTCGTTCTATCGATCATATATGCATAATATGGCTAATAATATGAGTTAGATTGATAATAATTAGAGTAATGAGTACAGTAATTGTCGTTCTATCGATCATATAAGCATAATACGGCTAATAATATGAGTTAGGTTGATAAAAATAAGAATAATAAGTATAGTAATTGTCGTTCTATCGATCATATAAGCATAATATGGCTAATAATATGAGTTAGGTTGATAATAATAAGAGTAATAAGTATAGTAAATGTCGTGCTATCGATCATATATGCATAATATGGTTAATAATATGAGTTAGATTGATAATAATAAGAGCAATAAGTATAGTAATTGTCGTTATATCGATCATACAAGCATAATATGGCTAATAATATGAGTTAGATTTATAATAATAAGAGTAATAAGTATAGTAATTGTCGTTCTATCGATCAAATAAGCATAACATGGCTAATAATATGAGTTAGATCGATAATGATAAGAGCAATAAGTACAGTAATTGTCGTTCTATCGATCATATAAGCATAATATGGCTAATAATATGAGTTAGATTGATAATAATAAAAGAAATGGGTATAGTAATTATAGTTCTATCGATCATATCTGCATAATATGGTTAATAATATGAGTTAGATTCATAATAATAAGAGTAATAAGTATAGTAATTGTCGTTCTATCGATCATTTAAGCATAATGTGGCTAATAATATGAGTTAGATTGATAATAGTAAGAGTAATAAGTATAGTAATTGTCGTTCTATCGATCATATAAGCATAATATGGCTAATAATATGAGTTAGATTGATAATAGTAAGTGTAATAAGTATAGTAATTGCCGTTCTATCGATCATATATGCATAATATGGCTAATAATATGAGTTAGGTTGATAATAATAAGAGTAATAAGTATAGTAATTGTCGTTCTATCGATCATATAAGCATAATATGGTTAATAATATGAGTTAGATTGATAATAATAAAAGTAATAAGTATAGTGATTGTCGTTCTATCGATCAAATTAGCATAATATGGTTAATAATATGAGTTAGATTGATAACAGTGTGTGTAATAAGTATAGTAATTGTCGTTCTGTCGATCATTTAAGCATAATATGGCTAATAATATGAGTTAGGTTGATAATAGTAAGATTAGTGAGTATAGTAATTGTCGTTCTATCGATCATATCTGCATAATATGGTTAATAATATGAGTTAGATTCATAATAATAAGAGTAATAAGTATAGTAATTGTCGTTCTATCGATCATTTAAGCATAATATGGCTAATAATATGAGATAGGTTGATAAAAATAAGAATAATAAGTATAGTAATTGTCGTTCTATCGATCATATAAGCATAATATGGCTAATAATATGAGTTAGGTTGATAATAATAAGAGTAATAAGTATAGTAATTGTCGTTCTATCGATCATATAAGCATAATATGGTTAATAATATGAGTTAGATTGATAATAATAAGAGTAATAAGTATAGTGATTGTCGTTCTATCGATCAAATTAGCATAATATGGTTAATAATGTGAGTTAGATTGATAACAGTGAGTGTAATAAGTAAAGTAATTGTCGTTCTGTCGATCATGTAAGCATAATATGGCTAATAATATGAGTTTGATTGATAACAATAAGAGTAATAAGGATAGTAATTGTCGTTCTATCGATCATTTAAGCATAATATGGCTAATAATATGAGTTGGATTGATAATAATAAGAGTAATAAGTATAGTAAATGTCGTGCTATCGATCATATCTGCATAATATGGTTAATAACATGAGTTAGATTGATAATAGTGAGTGTAATAAGTATAGTAATTGTCGTTCTATCGATCATATATGCATAATATGGCTAATAATATGAGTTAGATTGATAATAATAAGAGTAATGAGTATAGTAATTGTAGTTCTATCGATCATATCTGCATAATATGGTTAATAATATGAGTTAGATTGATAATAATAAGAGTAATAAGTATAGTAATTGTCGTTCTATCGATCATTTAAGCATAATATGGCTAATAATATGAGTTAGATTGATAATAATAAGAGTAATAAGTATAGTAAATTTCGTGCTATCGATCATATCTGCATAATATTGTTAATAATATGAGTTAGATTGATAATAGTGAGTGTAATAAGTATAGTAATTGTCGTTCTATCGATCATATAAGCATAATATGGCTAATAATATGAGTTAGATTGATAATAATAAGAGTAATGAGTATAGTAATTGTAGTTCTATGGATCATATCTGCATAATATGGCTAATAATATGAGTTAGATTCATAATAATAAGAGTAACAAGTATAGTAATTGTCGTTCTATCGATCATTTAAGCATAATATGGCTAATAATATGAGTTAAGTTGATAAAAATAAGAATAAAAAGTATAGTAATTGTCGTTCTATCGATCATATAAGCATAATATGGCTAATAGTATGAGTTAGGTTGATAATAATAAGAGTAATAAGTATGGTAAATTTCGTGCTATCGATCATATCTGCATAATATTGTTAATAATATGAGTTAGATTGATAATAGTGAGTGTAATAAGTATAGTAATTGTCGTTCTATCGATCATATCTGCATAATATGGCTAATAATATGAGTTAGATTGATAATAATAAGAGTAATAAGTATAGTAATTGTCGTTCTATCGATCATATAAGCATAATATGGCTAATAATATGAGTTAGATCGATAATGATAAGAGTAATAAGTACAGTAATTGTCGTTCTATCGATCATATAAGCATACTATGGCTAATAATATGAATTAGATTGATAATAATAAGAGTAATGAGTATAGTAATTGTAGTTCTATCGATCATATCTGCATAATATGGTTAATAATAAGAGTTAGATTCATAATAATAAGAGTAATAAGTATAGTAATTGTCGTTCTATCGATCATTTAAGCATAATATGGCTAATAATATGAGTTAGGTTGATAAAAATAAGAATAATAAGTATAGTAATTGTCGTTCTATCGATCATTTAAGCATAATATGGCTAATAATATGAGTTAGGTTGATAATAGTAAGAGTAGTGAGAATAGTAATTGTCGTTCTATCGATCATATAAGCATAATATGGCTAATAATATGAGTAAGATTGATAATAATAATAGTAATAAGTATAGTAATAGTCGTTCTATCGATCATTTAAGCATAATATGGCTAATAATATGAGTAAGGATGATAATAATAATAGTAATAAGTATAGTAATAGTCGTTCTATCGATAATATAAGCATAATATGGCTAATAATATGAGTTAGATCGATAATGATAAGAGTAATAAGTACAGTAGTTGTCGTTCTATGAATCATATATGCATAATATGGCTAATAATATGAGTTAGATTGATAACAGTGAGTGTAATAAGTAAAGTAATTGTCGTTCTGTCGATCATGTAAGCATAATATGGCTAATAATATGAGTTTGATTGATAACAATAAGAGTAATAAGGATAGTAATTGTCGTTCTATCGATCATTTAAGCATAATATGGCTAATAATATGAGTTAGATTGATAATAATAAGAGTCATAAGTATAGTAAATGTCGTGCTATCGATCATATCTGCATAATATGGTTAATAACATGAGTTAGATTGATAATAGTGAGTGTAATAGGTATAGTAATTGTCGTTCTATCGATCATATCTGCATAATATGGTTAATAACATGAGTTAAATTGATAATTTTGAGTGTAATAAGTATAGTAATTGTCGCTCTATCGATCATATAAGCATAATATGGTTAATAATATGAGTTAGATTGATAATAATAAGAGTAATGAGTATAGTAATTGTAGTTCTATCGATCATATCTGCATAATATGGTTAATAATATGAGTTAGATTCATAATAATATGAGTAATAAATATAGTAATTGTCGTTCTATCGATCATTTAAGCATAATATGGCTAATAATATGAGTTAGGTTTATAAAAATAAGAATAATAAGTATAGTAATTGTCGATCTATCGATCATATAAGCATAATGTGGCTAATAATATGAGTTAGTTTGATAATAATAAGAGTAATAAGTATAGTGATTGTCGCTCTATCGATCAAATTAGCATAATATGGTTAATAATATGAGTTAGATTGATAATAATAAGAGTAATACGTATAGTGATTGTCGTTCTATCGATCAAATTAGCATAATATGGTTAATAATGTGAGTTAGATTGATAACAGTGAGTGTAATAAGTATAGTAATTGTCGTTCTGTCGATCATATAAGCATAATATGGCTAATAATATGAGTTTGATTGATAATAATAAGAGTAATAAGGATAGTAATTGTCGTTCTATCGATCATTTAAGCATAATATGGCTAATAATATGAGTTAGATTGATAATAATAAGAGTAATAAGTATAGTAAATGTCGTGCTATCGATCATATCTGCATAATATGGTTAATAACATGAGTTAGATTGATAATAGTGAGTGTAATAAGTATAGTAATTGTCGTTCTATCGATCATATAAGCATAATATGGTTAATAATATGAGTTAGATTCATAATAATAAGAGTAATAAGTATAGTAATTGTCGTTCTATCGATCATTTAAGCATAATATGGCTAATAATATGAGTTAGGTTGATAAAAATAAGAATAATAAGTATAGTAATTGTCGTTCTATCGATCATATAAGCATAATATGGCTAATAATATGAGTTAGATTTATAATAATAAGAGTAATAAGTATAGTAATTGTCGTTCTATCGATCACATAAGCATAATATGCCTAATAATATGAGTTAGATCGATAATGATAAGAGCAATAAGTACAGTAATTGTCGTTCTATCGATCATTTAAGCATAATATGGCTAATAATATGAGTTAGATTGATAATAATAAGAGTAATGAGTATAGTAATTATAGTTCTAACGGTCATATCTGCATAATATGGTTAATAATATGAGTTAGATTGATAATAATAAGAGTAATAAGTATAGTAATTGTCGTTCTATCGATCATTTAAGCATAATATGGCTAATAATATGAGTTAGGTTGATAAAAATAAGAATAATAAGTATAGGAATTGTCGTTCTGTCGATCATATAAGCATAATATGGTTAATAATATGAGTTAGATTGATAATAATAAGAGTAATAAGTATAGTAATTGTCGTTCTATCGATCATATAAGCATAATATGGCTAATAATATGAGTTAGATCGATAATGATAAGAGTAATATGTACAGTAATTGTCGTTCCATCGATCATATAAGCATAATACGGCTAATAATATGGGTTAGATTGATAATAATAAGAGTAATTAGTATAGTGATTGTCGTTCTATCGATCAAATTAGCATAATATGGTTAATAATGTGAGTTAGATTGATAACAGTGAGTGTAATAAGTAAAGCAATTGTCGTTCTGTCGATCATGTAAGCATAATATAGCTAATAATATGAGTTTGATTGATAACAATAAGAGTAATAAGGATAGTAATTGTCGTTCTATCGATCATTTAAGCATAATATGGCTAATAATATGAGTTAGATTGATAATAATAAGAGTAATAAGTATAGTAAATGTCGTGCTATCGATCATATCTGCATAATATGGTTAATAACATGAGTTAGATTGATAATAGTGTGTGTAATAAGTATAGTAATTGTCGTTCTATCGATCATATAAGCATAATATGGTTAATAATATGAGTTAGATTCATAATAATAAGAGTAATAAGTATAGTAATTGTCGTTCTATCGATCATTTAAGCATAATATGGCTAATAATATGAGTTAGGTTGATAAAAATAAGAATAATAAGTATAGTAATTGTCGTTCTATCGATCATATAAGCATAATATGGCTAATAATATGAGTTAGGTTGATAATAATAAGAGTAATAAGTATAGTAAATGTCGTGCTATCGATCATATCTGCATAATATGGTTAATAACATGAGTTAGATCGATAATGATAAGAGTAATAAGTACAGTAATTGTCGTTCTATCGATCATATATGCATAATATGGCTAATAATATGAGTTAGATTGATAATAATAAGAGTAATGAGTATAGTAATTGTAGTTCTATGGATCATATCTGCATAATATGGCTAATAACATGAGTTAGATTGATAATAGTAAGAGTAATAAGTATAGTAATTGTCGTTCTATCGATCATATAGGCCTAATATGGCTAATAATATGAGTTAGATTGATAATAATAAGAGTAATAAGTATAGTAAATGTCGTGCTATCGATCATTTCTGCATAATATGGTTAATAACATGAGTTAGATTGATAATAGTGAGTGTAATAAGTATAGTAATTGTCGTTCTATCGATCATATCTGCATAATATGGTTAATAATATGAGTTAGATTTATAATAATAAGAGTAATAAGTATAGTAATTGTCGTTCTATCGATCAAATAAGCATAATATGGCTAATAATATGAGTTAGATCGATAATGATAAGAGCAATAAGAACAGTAATTGTCGTTGTATCGATCATATAAGCATAATATGGCTAATAATATGAGTTAGATTGATAATAATAAGAGTAATGAGTATAGTAATTGTAGTTCTATCGATCATATCTGCATAATATGGTTAATAATATGAGTTAGATTCATAATAATAAGAGTAATAAGTATACTAATTGTCGTTCTATCGATCATTTAAGCATAATATGGCTAATAATATGAGTTAGGTTTATAAAAATAAGAATAATAAGTATAGTAATTGTCGTTCTATCGATCATATAAGCATAATATGGCTAATAATATGAGTTAGATCGATAATAATAAGAGTAATAAGTACAGTAATTGTCGTTCTATCGATCATATAAGCATAATATGGTTAATAATATGAGTTAGGTTGATAATAATAAGAGTAATAAGTATAGTAAATGTCGTGCTATCGATCATATCTGCATAATATGGTTAATAACATGAGTTAGATCGATAATGATAAGAGTAATAAGTACAGTAATTGTCGTTCTATCGATCATATATGCATAATATGGCTAATAATATGAGTTAGATTGATAATAATAAGAGTAATGAGTATGGTAATTGTAGTTCTATCGATCATATCAGCATAGTATGGTTAATAATATGAGTTAGATTGATAATAATAAGAGTAATAAGTATAGTAATTGTCGTTCTATCGATCATATAAGCATAATATGGCTAATAATATGAGTTAGATCGATAATGATAAGAGTAATAAGTACAGTAATTGTCGTTCTATCGATCATATAAGCATAATATGGTTAATAATATGAGTTAGGTTGATAATAATAAGAGTAATAAGTATAGTAAATGTCGTGCTATCGATCATATCTGCATAATATGGTTAATAACATGAGTTAGATCGATAATGATAAGAGTAATAAGTACAGTAATTGTCGTTCTATCGATCATATATGCATAATATGGCTAATAATATGAGTTAGATTGATAATAATAAGAGTAATGAGTATAGTAATTGTAGTTCTATGGATCATATCTGCATAATATGGCTAATAACATGAGTTAGATTGATAATAGTAAGAGTAATAAGTATAGTAATTGTCGTTCTATCGATCATATAGGCCTAATATGGCTAATAATATGAGTTAGATTGATAATAATAAGAGTAATAAGTATAGTAAATGTCGTGCTATCGATCATTTCTGCATAATATGGTTAATAACATGAGATAGATTGATAATAGTGAGTGTAATAAGTATAGTAATTGTCGTTCTATCGATCATATATGCATAATATGGCTAATAATATGAGTTTGATTGATAATAATTAGAGTAATGAGTACAGTAATTGTCGTTCTATCGATCATATAAGCATAATACGGCTAATAATATGAGTTAGGTTGATAAAAATAAGAATAATAAGTATAGTAATTGTCGTTCTATCGATCATATAAGCATAATATGGCTAATAATATGAGTTAGGTTGATAATAATAAGAGTAATAAGTATAGTAAATGTCGTGCTATCGATCATATATGCATAATATGGTTAATAATATGAGTTAGATTGATAATAATAAGAGCAATAAGTATAGTAATTGTCGTTATATCGATCATACAAGCATAATATGGCTAATAATATGAGTTAGATTTATAATAATAAGAGTAATAAGTATAGTAATTGTCGTTCTATCGATCAAATAAGCATAACATGGCTAATAATATGAGTTAGATCGATAATGATAAGAGCAATAAGTACAGTAATTGTCGTTCTATCGATCATATAAGCATAATATGGCTAATAATATGAGTTAGATTGATAATAATAAGAGTAATGCGTGTAGTAATTGTCGTTCTATCGATCATATAAGCATAATATGGCTAATAATATGAGTAAGATTGATAATAATAATAGTAATAAGTATAGTAATAGTCGTTCTATCGATCATTTAAGCATAATATGGCTAATAATATGAGTTAGGTTGATAACAATAAGAGTAATAAGTATAGTAAATGTCGTGCTATCGATCATATATGCATAATATGGTTAATAATATGAGTTAGATTCATAATAATAAGAGTAATAAGTATAGTAATTGTCGTTCTATCGATCATTTACGCATAATATGGCTAATAATATGAGTTAGGTTGATAAAAATAAGAATAATAAGTATAGTAATTGTCGTTCTATCGATCATATAAGCATAATATGGCTAATAATATGAGTTAGGTTGATAATAATAAGAGTAATAAGTATAGTGATTGTCGTTCTATCGATCAAATTAGCATAATATGGTTAATAATATGAGTTAGATTGATAATAGTGAGTGTAATAAGTATAGTAATTGTCGTTCTATCGATCATATAAGCATAATATGGTTAATAATATGAGTTAGATTGATAATAATAAGAGTAATGAGTATGGTAATTGTAGTTCTATCGATCATATCAGCATAATATGGTTAATAATATGAGTTAGATTGATAATAATAAGAGTAACGAGTATAGTAATTGTAGTTCTATCGATCATTTAAGCATAATATGGCTAATAATATGAGTTAGATTGATAATAATAAGAGTAATAAGTATAGTGATTGTCGTTCTATCGATCAAATTAGCATAATATGGTTAATAATGTGAGTTAGATTGATAACAGTGAGTGTAATAAGTATAGTAATTGTCGTTCTATCGATCATATAGGCATAATATGGCTAATAATATGAGTTAGATTGATAATAGTAAGTGTAATAAGTATAGTAATTGTCGTTCTGTCGATGATATAAGCATAATATGGCTAATAATATGAGTTAGATCGATAATGATAAGAGTAGTAAGTACAGTAATTGTCGTTCTATCGATCATATATGCATAATATGGCTAATAATATGAGTTAGATTGATAATAGTAAGAGTAATAAGTATAGTAGTTGTCGTTCTATCGATCATATAGGCATAATATGGCTAATAATATGAGTTAGATTGATAATAGTAAGTGTAATAGATATAGTAATTGTCGTTCTGTCGATCATATAAGCATAATATGACTAATAATATGAGTTAGATTGATAATATTAAGAGTAGTGAGTATAGTAACTGTCGTTCTATCGATCATTTAAGCATAATACGGCTAATAATATGAGTTAGATTCATAATAATAGGAGTAATAAGTATAGTAATTGTCGTTCTATCGATAATTTAAGCATAATACGGCTAATAATATGAGTTAGGTTGATAAAAATAACAATAATAAGTATAGTAATTGTCGTTCTATCGATCATATAAGCATAATATGGCTAATAATATGAGTTAGGTTGATAATAGTAAGTGTAATAAGTATAGTAATTGTCGTTCTGTCGATGATATAAGCATAATATGGCTAATAATATGAGTTAGATCGATAATGATAAGAGTAGTAAGTACAGTAATTGTCGTTCTATCGATCATATATGCATAATATGGCTAATAATATGAGTTAGATTGATAATAGTAAGAGTAATAAGTATAGTAGTTGTCGTTCTATCGATCATATAGGCATAATATGGCTAATAATATGAGTTAGATTGATAATAGTAAGTGTAATAAGTATAGTAATTGTCGTTCTGTCGATCATATAAGCATAATATGACTAATAATATGAGTTAGATTGATAATATTATGAGTAGTGGGTATAGTAATTGTCGTTCTATCGATCATTTAAGCATAATACGGCTAATAATATGAGTTAGATTCATAATAATAAGAGTAATAAGTATAGTAATTGTCGTTCTATCGATCATATAAGCATAATATGGCTAATAATATGAGTTAGATTGATAATAATAAGAGTAATGCGTATAGTAATTGTCGTTCTATCGATCATATAAGCATAATATGGCTAATAATATGAGTAAGATTGATAATAATAATAGTAATAAGTATAGTAATAGTCGTTCTATCGATCATTTAAGCATAATATGGCTAATAATATGAGTTAGGTTGATAATAATAAGAGTAATAAGTATAGCAAATGTCGTGCTATCGATCATATATGCATAATATGGTTAATAATATGAGTTAGATTGATAATAATAAGAGTAATAAGTATAGTAATTGTCGTTCTATCGATCATATAAGCATAATATGGCTAGTAATATGAGTTAGATCGATAATGATA
The DNA here is from genome assembly GCF_050947335.1 of Megachile rotundata. Taxonomy (NCBI): domain Eukaryota; kingdom Metazoa; phylum Arthropoda; class Insecta; order Hymenoptera; family Megachilidae; genus Megachile; species Megachile rotundata. The sequence continues at coordinate 30,365 of NW_027474589.1, forward strand.
AGAGTAATAAGTACAGTAATTGTCGTTCTATCGATCATATAAGCATAATATGGTTAATAATATGAGTTAGGTTGATAATAATAAGAGTAATAAGTATAGTAAATGTCGTGCTATCGATCATATCTGCATAATATGGTTAATAACATGAGTTAGATCGATAATGATAAGAGTAATAAGTACAGTAATTGTCGTTCTATCGATCATATATGCATAATATGGCTAATAATATGAGTTAGATTGATAATAATAAGAGTAATGAGTATAGTAATTGTAGTTCTATGGATCATATCTGCATAATATGGCTAATAACATGAGTTAGATTGATAATAGTAAGAGTAATAAGTATAGTAATTGTCGTTCTATCGATCATATAGGCCTAATATGGCTAATAATATGAGTTAGATTGATAATAATAAGAGTAATAAGTATAGTAAATGTCGTGCTATCGATCATTTCTGCATAATATGGTTAATAACATGAGATAGATTGATAATAGTGAGTGTAATAAGTATAGTAATTGTCGTTCTATCGATCATATATGCATAATATGGCTAATAATATGAGTTAGATTGATAATAATTAGAGTAATGAGTACAGTAATTGTCGTTCTATCGATCATATAAGCATAATACGGCTAATAATATGAGTTAGGTTGATAAAAATAAGAATAATAAGTATAGTAATTGTCGTTCTATCGATCATATAAGCATAATATGGCTAATAATATGAGTTAGGTTGATAATAATAAGAGTAATAAGTATAGTAAATGTCGTGCTATCGATCATATATGCATAATATGGTTAATAATATGAGTTAGATTGATAATAATAAGAGCAATAAGTATAGTAATTGTCGTTATATCGATCATACAAGCATAATATGGCTAATAATATGAGTTAGATTTATAATAATAAGAGTAATAAGTATAGTAATTGTCGTTCTATCGATCAAATAAGCATAACATGGCTAATAATATGAGTTAGATCGATAATGATAAGAGCAATAAGTACAGTAATTGTCGTTCTATCGATCATATAAGCATAATATGGCTAATAATATGAGTTAGATTGATAATAATAAGAGTAATGCGTGTAGTAATTGTCGTTCTATCGATCATATAAGCATAATATGGCTAATAATATGAGTAAGATTGATAATAATAATAGTAATAAGTATAGTAATAGTCGTTCTATCGATCATTTAAGCATAATATGGCTAATAATATGAGTTAGGTTGATAACAATAAGAGTAATAAGTATAGTAAATGTCGTGCTATCGATCATATATGCATAATATGGTTAATAATATGAGTTAGATTCATAATAATAAGAGTAATAAGTATAGTAATTGTCGTTCTATCGATCATTTACGCATAATATGGCTAATAATATGAGTTAGGTTGATAAAAATAAGAATAATAAGTATAGTAATTGTCGTTCTATCGATCATATAAGCATAATATGGCTAATAATATGAGTTAGGTTGATAATAATAAGAGTAATAAGTATAGTGATTGTCGTTCTATCGATCAAATTAGCATAATATGGTTAATAATATGAGTTAGATTGATAATAGTGAGTGTAATAAGTATAGTAATTGTCGTTCTATCGATCATATAAGCATAATATGGTTAATAATATGAGTTAGATTGATAATAATAAGAGTAATGAGTATGGTAATTGTAGTTCTATCGATCATATCAGCATAATATGGTTAATAATATGAGTTAGATTGATAATAATAAGAGTAACGAGTATAGTAATTGTAGTTCTATCGATCATTTAAGCATAATATGGCTAATAATATGAGTTAGATTGATAATAATAAGAGTAATAAGTATAGTGATTGTCGTTCTATCGATCAAATTAGCATAATATGGTTAATAATGTGAGTTAGATTGATAACAGTGAGTGTAATAAGTATAGTAATTGTCGTTCTATCGATCATATAGGCATAATATGGCTAATAATATGAGTTAGATTGATAATAGTAAGTGTAATAAGTATAGTAATTGTCGTTCTGTCGATGATATAAGCATAATATGGCTAATAATATGAGTTAGATCGATAATGATAAGAGTAGTAAGTACAGTAATTGTCGTTCTATCGATCATATATGCATAATATGGCTAATAATATGAGTTAGATTGATAATAGTAAGAGTAATAAGTATAGTAGTTGTCGTTCTATCGATCATATAGGCATAATATGGCTAATAATATGAGTTAGATTGATAATAGTAAGTGTAATAGATATAGTAATTGTCGTTCTGTCGATCATATAAGCATAATATGACTAATAATATGAGTTAGATTGATAATATTAAGAGTAGTGAGTATAGTAACTGTCGTTCTATCGATCATTTAAGCATAATACGGCTAATAATATGAGTTAGATTCATAATAATAGGAGTAATAAGTATAGTAATTGTCGTTCTATCGATAATTTAAGCATAATACGGCTAATAATATGAGTTAGGTTGATAAAAATAACAATAATAAGTATAGTAATTGTCGTTCTATCGATCATATAAGCATAATATGGCTAATAATATGAGTTAGGTTGATAATAGTAAGTGTAATAAGTATAGTAATTGTCGTTCTGTCGATGATATAAGCATAATATGGCTAATAATATGAGTTAGATCGATAATGATAAGAGTAGTAAGTACAGTAATTGTCGTTCTATCGATCATATATGCATAATATGGCTAATAATATGAGTTAGATTGATAATAGTAAGAGTAATAAGTATAGTAGTTGTCGTTCTATCGATCATATAGGCATAATATGGCTAATAATATGAGTTAGATTGATAATAGTAAGTGTAATAAGTATAGTAATTGTCGTTCTGTCGATCATATAAGCATAATATGACTAATAATATGAGTTAGATTGATAATATTATGAGTAGTGGGTATAGTAATTGTCGTTCTATCGATCATTTAAGCATAATACGGCTAATAATATGAGTTAGATTCATAATAATAAGAGTAATAAGTATAGTAATTGTCGTTCTATCGATCATATAAGCATAATATGGCTAATAATATGAGTTAGATTGATAATAATAAGAGTAATGCGTATAGTAATTGTCGTTCTATCGATCATATAAGCATAATATGGCTAATAATATGAGTAAGATTGATAATAATAATAGTAATAAGTATAGTAATAGTCGTTCTATCGATCATTTAAGCATAATATGGCTAATAATATGAGTTAGGTTGATAATAATAAGAGTAATAAGTATAGCAAATGTCGTGCTATCGATCATATATGCATAATATGGTTAATAATATGAGTTAGATTGATAATAATAAGAGTAATAAGTATAGTAATTGTCGTTCTATCGATCATATAAGCATAATATGGCTAGTAATATGAGTTAGATCGATAATGATAAGAGTAATAAGTACAGTAATTGTCGTTCTATCGATCATATAAGCATAATATGGTTAATAATATGAGTTAGGTTGATAATAATAAGAGTAATAAGTATAGTAAATGTCGTGCTATCGATCATATCTGCATAATATGGTTAATAACATGAGTTAGATCGATAATCATAAGAGTAATAAGTACAGTAATTGTCGTTCTATCGATCATATATGCATAATATGGCTAATAATATGAGTTAGATTGATAATAATAAGAGTAATGAGTATAGTATTTGTAGTTCTATGGATCATATCTGCATAATATGGCTAATAACATGAGTTAGATTGATAATAGTAAGAGTAATAAGTATAGTAATTGTCGTTCTATCGATCATATAGGCCTAATATGGCTAATAATATGAGTTAGATTGATAATAATAAGAGTAATAAGTATAGTAAATGTCGTGCTATCGATCATTTCTGCATAATATGGTTAATAACATGAGATAGATTGATAATAGTGAGTGTAATAAGTATAGTAATTGTCGTTCTATCGATCATATATGCATAATATGGCTAATAATATGAGTTAGATTGATAATAATTAGAGTAATGAGTACAGTAATTGTCGTTCTATCGATCATATAAGCATAATACGGCTAATAATATGAGTTAGGTTGATAAAAATAAGAATAATAAGTATAGTAATTGTCGTTCTATCGATCATATAAGCATAATATGGCTAATAATATGAGTTAGTTTGATAATAATAAGAGTAATAAGTATAGTAAATGTCGTGCTATCGATCATATATGCATAATATGGTTAATAATATGAGTTAGATTGATAATAATAAGAGCAATAAGTATAGTAATTGTCGTTATATCGATCATACAAGCATAATATGGCTAATAATATGAGTTAGATTTATAATAATAAGAGTAATAAGTATAGTAATTGTCGTTCTATCGATCAAATAAGCATAACATGGCTAATAATATGAGTTAGATCGATAATGATAAGAGCAATAAGTACAGTAATTGTCGTTCTATCGATCATATAAGCATAATATGGCTAATAATATGAGTTAGATTGATAATAATAAGAGTAATGCGTGTAGTAATTGTCGTTCTATCGATCATATAAGCATAATATGGCTAATAATATGAGTAAGATTGATAATAATAATAGTAATAAGTATAGTAATAGTCGTTCTATCGATCATTTAAGCATAATATGGCTAATAATATGAGTTAGGTTGATAACAATAAGAGTAATAAGTATAGTAAATGTCGTGCTATCGATCATATATGCATAATATGGTTAATAATATGAGTTAGATTCATAATAATAAGAGTAATAAGTATAGTAATTGTCGTTCTATCGATCATTTACGCATAATATGGCTAATAATATGAGTTAGGTTGATAAAAATAAGAATAATAAGTATAGTAATTG
>NW_027474590.1:0-35180 GCF_050947335.1 Megachile rotundata
ACTCATTACTCTTATTATTATCAATCTAACTCATATTATTAGCCATGTTATGCTTATATTATCGATAGGACGACAATTACTATACTTATTACTCTTATTATTATCAATCTAACTCATACTAATAACCATATTATGCTTATATAATCGATAGAACGACAATTACTATACTTATTACACTCACTATTATCAATCTAACTCATATTATTAACCATATTATGCAGATATGATCGATTGAACGACAATTACTATACTTATTACTCTCTTTATTATCAATCTAACTCATATTATTAGCCATATTATGGTTATATGATCGATAGAACGACAATTACTATACTTATTACTCTTATTATTATCCATCTGCCTCATATTATTAGCCATGTTATGCTTATATGATCGATAGGACGACAATTACTATATTTATTACTCTTATTATTATCAATCTAACTCATATTATTATGCATATTATGCTTATATGATCGATAGAACGACAATTACTATACTTATTACACTCACTGTTATCAATCTAACTAATATTATTGACCATATTATGCAAATATGATCGATAGAACGACAATTACTATACTTATTACTCTTATTATTATCAATCTAACTCATATTATTAGCCATGTTATGCTTATATGATCGATAGGACGACAATTACTATACTTATTACTCTTATTATTATCAATCTAACTCATATTATTAACCATATTATGCTTATGTGATCGATAGAACGACAATTACTATACTTATTACACTCACTATTATCAATCTAACTCATATTATTAACCATATTATGCAGATATGATCGATTGAACGACAATTACTATACTTATTACTCATATTATTATCAATCTAACTCATATTTTTAGCCATATTATGCTTATATGATCGATAGAACGACAATTACTATACTCATTACTCTTATTATTATCGATCTAACTTATATAATTAGCCATGTTATGCTTATATGATCGATAGGACGACAATTACTGTACTTATTGCTCTTATTATTATCAATCTAACTCATATTATTAGCCATATTATGCTTATATGATCGATAGAACGACAATTGCTATACTTATTGCTCTTATTATTATCAATCTAACTCATATTATTAGCCATGTTATGCTTATATGATCGATAGGACGACATTTGCTATACTTATTACTCTTATTATTTTCAATCTAACTCATATTATTAACTATATTATGCAGATATGATCGATAGAACGACAATTACTATACTTATTACTCTTATTATTATCAATCTAACTCATATTATTAGCCATATTATGCTTATATGATCGATAGAACGACGATTACTATACTTATTACTCTTATTATTAACAATCTAACTCATATTATTAGCCATGTTATGCTTATATGATCGATATTACGACAATTACTATACTCATTACTCTTATTATTATAAATCTAACTCATATTATTAGCCATGTTATGCTTATATGATTGATACGACGACAATTACTATACTTATTACTCTTATTATTATCAATCTAACTCATATTATTAACCATATTATGCTTATATGATCGATGGAACGACAATTACTATACTTATTACACTCACTATTATCAATCTAACTCATATTATTAACCATATTATGCAGATATGATCGATTGAACGACAATTACTATACTTATTACTCTCTTTATTATCAATCTAACTCATATTATTAGCCATATTATGCTTATATGATCGATAGAACGACAATTACTATACTCATTACTCTTATTATTATCAATCTAACTCATATTATTAGCCATGTTATGCTTATATGATCGATAGGACGACAATTACTATATTTATTACTCTTATTATTATCAATCTAACTCATATTATTAACCATATTATGCTTATATGATCGATAGAACGACAATTACTATACTTATTACTCTTATTATTATCAATCTAACTCATATTATTAGCCATGTTATGCTTATATGATCGATAGGACGACAATTACTATACTTATTACTCTTATTATTATCAATCTAACTCATATTATTAACCATATTATGCTTATGTGATCGATAGAACGACAATTACTATACTTATTACACTCACTATTATCAATCTAACTCATATTATTAACCATATTATGCAGATATGATCGATTGAACGACAATTACTATACTTATTACTCTCTTTATTATCAATCTAACTCATATTATTAGCCATATTATGGTTATATGATCGATAGAACGACAATTACTATACTTATTACTCTTATTATTATCCATCTGCCTCATATTATTAGCCATGTTATGCTTATATGATCGATAGGACGACAATTACTATATTTATTACTCTTATTATTATCAATCTAACTCATATTATTATGCATATTATGCTTATATGATCGATAGAACGACAATTACTATACTTATTACACTCACTGTTATCAATCTAACTAATATTATTAACCATATTATGCAAATATGATCGATAGAACGACAATTACTATACTTATTACTCTTATTATTATCAATCTAACTCATATTATTAGCCATGTTATGCTTATATGATCGATAGGACGACAATTACTATACTTATTACTCTTATTATTATCAATCTAACTCATATTATTAACCATATTATGCTTATGTGATCGATAGAACGACAATTACTATACTTATTACACTCACTATTATCAATCTAACTCATATTATTAACCATATTATGCAGATATGATCGATTGAACGACAATTACTATACTTATTACTCATATTATTATCAATCTAACTCATATTTTTAGCCATATTATGCTTATATGATCGATAGAACGACAATTACTATACTCATTACTCTTATTATTATCGATCTAACTTATATAATTAGCCATGTTATGCTTATATGATCGATAGGACGACAATTACTGTACTTATTGCTCTTATTATTATCAATCTAACTCATATTATTAGCCATATTATGCTTATATGATCGATAGAACGACAATTGCTATACTTATTGCTCTTATTATTATCAATCTAACTCATATTATTAGCCATGTTATGCTTATATGATCGGTAGGACGACATTTGCTATACTTATTACTCTTATTATTTTCAATCTAACTCATATTATTAACTATATTATGCAGATATGATCGATAGAACGACAATTACTATACTTATTACTCTTATTATTATCAATCTAACTCATATTATTAGCCATATTATGCTTATATGATCGATAGAACGACAATTACTATACTTATTACTCTTATTATTAACAATCTAACTCATATTATTAGCCATGTTATGCTTATATGATCGATATTACGACAATTACTATACTCATTACTCTTATTATTATAAATCTAACTCATATTATTAGCCATGTTATGCTTATATGATTGATACGACGACAATTACTATACTTATTACTCTTATTATTATCAATCTAACTCATATTATTAACCATATTATGCTTATGTGATCGATAGAACGACAATTACTATACTTATTACACTCACTATTATCAATCTAACTCATATTATTAACCATATTATGCAGATATGATCGATTGAACGACAATTACTATACTTATTACTCTCTTTATTATCAATCTAACTCATATTATTAGCCATATTATGCTTATATGATCGATAGAACGACAATTACTATACTTATTACTCTTATTATTATCAATCTAACTCATATTATTAACCATAATATGCAGATATGATCGATAGGACCACAATTACTATACTTATTACTCTTATTATTATCAATCTAACTCATATTATTAGCCATATTATGCTTATATAATCGATAGAACGACAATTACTATACTCATTACTCTTATTATTATCAATCTAACTTATATAATTAGCCATGTTATGCTTATATGATCGATTGGACGACAATTACTACACTTATTGCTCTTATTATTATCAATCTAACTCATATTATTAGCCATATTATGCTTATATGATCGATAGAACGACAATTACTATACTTATTACTCTTATTATTATCAATCCAACTCATATTATTAGCCATATTATGCTTATGTGATCGATGGAACGACAATTACTATACTTATTACTCTTGTTATTATCAATCTAACTCATATTATTAGCCATATTATGCTGATATGATCAATAGAACGACAATTACTATACTTATTACTCTTATTATTAACAATCTAACTCATATTATTAGCCATTTTATGCATATAGGATCGATAGGACGACAATTACTATACTTATTACTCTTATTATTATCAATCTAACTCATATTATTGACCATATTATGCAGATATGGTCCATAGAACGACAATTACTATACTCATTACTCTTATTATTATCAATCTAACTCATATTATTAGCCATGTTATGCTTATATGATCGATAGGACGACAATTACTATACTTATTACACTCACTGTTATCAATCTAACTAATATTATTAACCATATTATGCAAATATGATCGATAGAACGACAATTACTATACTTATTACACTCACTGTTATCAATCTAACTAATATTATTAACCATATTATGCAAATATGATCGATAGAACGACAATTACTATACTTATTACTCTTATTATTATCAATCTAACTCATATTATTAGCCATATTATGCTTATATGATCGATAGAACGACAATTACTATACTCATTACTCTTATTATTATCAATCTAACTTATTAAATTAGCCATGTTATGCTTATATGATCGATAGGACGACAATTACTATACTTACTACTCTTATTATTATCAATCTAACTCATATTATTAACCATATTATGCTTATATGATCGATAGAACGACAATTACTATACTCATTACTCTTATTATTATCAATCTAACTCATATTATTAACCATATTATGCAGATATGATCGATTGAACGACAATTACTATACTTATTACTCTCTTTATTATCAATCTAACTCATATTATTAGCCATATTATGCTTATATGATCGATAGAACGACAATTACTATACTTATTACTCTTATTATTATCAATCTAACTCATATTATTAAGCATATTATGCTTATATGATCGATAGGACGACAATTACTATACTTACTACTCTTATTATTATCAATCTAACTCATATTATTAACCATATTATGCTTATATGATCGATAGAACGACAATTACTATACTCATTACTCTTATTATTATCAATCTAACTCATATTATTAACCATATTATGCAGATATGATCGATTGAACGACAATTACTATACTTATTACTCTCTTTATTATCAATCTAACTCATATTATTAGCCATATTATGCTTATATGATCGATAGAACGACAATTACTATACTTATTACTCTTATTATTATCAATCTAACTCATATTATTAAGCATATTATGCTTATATGATCGATAGAACGACAATTACTATACTTATTACACTCACTGTTATCAATCTAACTAATATTATTAACCATATTATGCAAATATGATCGATAGAACGACAATTACTATACTTATTACTCTTATTATTATCAATCTAACTAATATTATTAGCCATATTATGCATATATGATCGATAGAACGACAATTACTATACTCATTACTCTTACTATTATCAATCTAACTCATATTATTAGCCATATTATGCTTATATGATCGATAGGACGACAATTACTATACTTACTACTCTTATTATTATCAATCTAACTCATATTATTAACCATATTATGCTTATATGATCGATAGAACGACAATTACTATACTCATTACTCTTATTATTATCAATCTAACTCATATTATTAACCATATTATGCAGATATGATCGATTGAACGACAATTACTATACTTATTACTCTCTTTATTATCAATCTAACTCATATTATTAGCCATATTATGCTTATATGATCGATAGAACGACAATTACTATACTTATTACTCTTATTATTATCAATCTAACTCATATTATTAAGCATATTATGCTTATATGATCGATAGAACGACAATTACTATACTTATTACACTCACTGTTATCAATCTAACTAATATTATTAACCATATTATGCAAATATGATCGATAGAACGACAATTACTATACTTATTACTCTTATTATTATCAATCTAACTAATATTATTAGCCATATTATGCATATATGATCGATAGAACGACAATTACTATACTCATTACTCTTACTATTATCAATCTAACTCATATTATTAGCCATATTATGCTTATATGATCCATAGAACGACAATTGCTATACTTATTGCTCTTATTATTATCAATCTCACTCATATTATTAGCCATATTATGCTTATATGATCGATAGAACGACAATTACTATACTCATTACTCTTATTATTATCAATCCAACTCATATTATTAGCCATATTATGCTTATGTGATCGATGGAACGATAATTACTATACTTATTACTCTTGTTATTATCAATCTAACTCATATTATTGACCATATTATGCAGATATGGTCGATAGAACGACAATTACTATACTTATTACTCTTATTATTATCAATCTAACACATATTATTAGCCATACTATGCTTATATGATCGATAGAACGACAATTACTATACTCATTACTCTTATTATTATCAATCTAACTTATAAAATTAGCCATGTTATGCTTATATGATCGATAGGACGACAATTACTATACTTACTACTCTTATTATTATCAATCTAACTCATATTATTAACCATATTATGCTTATATGATCGATAGAACGACAATTACTATACTCATTACTCTTATTATTATCAATCTAACTCATATTATTAACCATATTATGCAGATATGATCGATTGAACGACAATTACTATACTTATTACTCTCTTTATTATCAATCTAACTCATATTATTAGCCATATTATGCTTATATGATCGATAGAACGACAATTACTATACTTATTACTCTTATTATTATCAATCTAACTCATATTATTAACCATAATATGCAGATATGATCGATAGGACCACAATTACTATACTTATTACTCTTATTATTATCAATCTAACTCATATTATTAGCCATATTATGCTTATATAATCGATAGAACGACAATTACTATACTCATTACTCTTATTATTATCAATCTAACTTATATAATTAGCCATGTTATGCTTATATGATCGATTGGACGACAATTACTACACTTATTGCTCTTATTATTATCAATCTAACTCATATTATTAGCCATATTATGCTTATATGATCGATAGAACGACAATTACTATACTTATTACTCTTATTATTATCAATCCAACTCATATTATTAGCCATATTATGCTTATGTGATCGATGGAACGACAATTACTATACTTATTACTCTTGTTATTATCAATCTAACTCATATTATTAGCCATATTATGCTGATATGATCAATAGAACGACAATTACTATACTTATTACTCTTATTATTAACAATCTAACTCATATTATTAGCCATTTTATGCATATAGGATCGATAGGACGACAATTACTATACTTATTACTCTTATTATTATCAATCTAACTCATATTATTGACCATATTATGCAGATATGGTCCATAGAACGACAATTACTATACTCATTACTCTTATTATTATCAATCTAACTCATATTATTAGCCATGTTATGCTTATATGATCGATAGGACGACAATTACTATACTTATTACTCTTATTATTATCAATCTAACTCATACTAATAACCATATTATGCTTATATAATCGATAGAACGACAATTACTATACTTATTACACTCACTATTATCAATCTAACTCATATTATTAACCATATTATGCAGATATGATCGATTGAACGACAATTACTATACTTATTACTCTCTTTATTATCAATCTAACTCATATTATTAGCCATATTATGGTTATATGATCGATAGAACGACAATTACTATACTTATTACTCTTATTATTATCCATCTGCCTCATATTATTAGCCATGTTATGCTTATATGATCGATAGGACGACAATTACTATATTTATTACTCTTATTATTATCAATCTAACTCATATTATTATGCATATTATGCTTATATGATCGATAGAACGACAATTACTATACTTATTACACTCACTGTTATCAATCTAACTAATATTATTAACCATATTATGCAAATATGATCGATAGAACGACAATTACTATACTTATTACTCTTATTATTATCAATCTAACTCATATTATTAGCCATGTTATGCTTATATGATCGATAGGACGACAATTACTATACTTATTACTCTTATTATTATCAATCTAACTCATATTATTAACCATATTATGCTTATGTGATCGATAGAACGACAATTACTATACTTATTACACTCACTATTATCAATCTAACTCATATTATTAACCATATTATGCAGATATGATCGATTGAACGACAATTACTATACTTATTACTCATATTATTATCAATCTAACTCATATTTTTAGCCATATTATGCTTATATGATCGATAGAACGACAATTACTATACTCATTACTCTTATTATTATCGATCTAACTTATATAATTAGCCATGTTATGCTTATATGATCGATAGGACGACAATTACTGTACTTATTGCTCTTATTATTATCAATCTAACTCATATTATTAGCCATATTATGCTTATATGATCGATAGAACGACAATTGCTATACTTATTGCTCTTATTATTATCAATCTAACTCATATTATTAGCCATGTTATGCTTATATGATCGATAGGACGACATTTGCTATACTTATTACTCTTATTATTTTCAATCTAACTCATATTATTAACTATATTATGCAGATATGATCGATAGAACGACAATTACTATACTTATTACTCTTATTATTATCAATCTAACTCATATTATTAGCCATATTATGCTTATATGATCGATAGAACGACAATTACTATACTTATTACTCTTATTATTAACAATCTAACTCATATTATTAGCCATGTTATGCTTATATGATCGATATTACGACAATTACTATACTCATTACTCTTATTATTATAAATCTAACTCATATTATTAGCCATGTTATGCTTATATGATTGATACGACGACAATTACTATACTTATTACTCTTATTATTATCAATCTAACTCATATTATTAACCATATTATGCTTATATGATCGATAGAACGACAATTACTATACTTATTACACTCACTATTATCAATCTAACTCATATTATTAACCATATTACGCAGATATGATCGATTGAACGACAATTACTATACTTATTACTCTCTTTATTATCAATCTAACTCATATTATTAGCCATATTATGCTTATATGATCGATAGAACGACAATTACTATACTCATTACTCTTATTATTATCAATCTAACTCATATTATTAGCCATGTTATGCTTATATGATCGATAGGACGACAATTACTATATTTATTACTCTTATTATTATCAATCTAACTCATATTATTAACCATATTATGCTTATATGATCGATAGAACGACAATTACTATACTTATTACACTCACTATTATCAATCTAACTCATATTATTAGCCATGTTATGCTTATATGATCGATAGGACGACAATCACTATACTTATTACTCTTATTATTATCAATCTAACTCATATTATTAACCATATTATGCTTATATGATCGATAGAACGACAATTACTATACTTATTACACTCACTATTATCAATCTAACTCATATTATTAACCATATTATGCAGATATGATCGATTGAACGACAATTACTATACTTATTACTCTCTTTATTATCAATCTAACTCATATTATTAACCATATTATGCAAACATGATCGATAGAACGACAATTACTATACTTATTACTCTTATTATTATCAATCTAACTCATATTATTAGCCATGTTATGCTTATATGATCGATAGGACGACAATTACTATATTTATTACTCTTATTATTATCAATCTAACTCATATTATTAAGCATATTATGCTTATATCATCGATAGAACGACAATTACTATACTTATTACACTCACTGTTATCAATCTAACTAATATTATTAACCATATTATGCAAATATGATCGATAGAACGACAATTACTATACTTATTACTCTTATTATTATCAATCTAACTCATATTATTAGCCATATTATGCATATATGATCGATAGGACGACAATTACTATATTTATTACTCTTATTATTATCAATCTAACTCATATTATTAACCATATTATGCTTATATGATCGATAGAACGACAATTACTATACTTATTACACTCACTATTATCAATCTAACTCATATTATTAGCCATGTTATGCTTATATGATCGATAGGACGACAATCACTATACTTATTACTCTTATTATTATCAATCTAACTCATATTATTAACCATATTATGCTTATATGATCGATAGAACGACAATTACTATACTTATTACACTCACTATTATCAATCTAACTCATATTATTAACCATATTATGCAGATATGATCGATTGAACGACAATTACTATACTTATTACTCTCTTTATTATCAATCTAACTCATATTATTAACCATATTATGCAGACATGATCGATAGAACGACAATTACTATACTTATTACTCTTATTATTATCAATCTAACTCATATTATTAGCCATGTTATGCTTATATGATCGATAGGACGACAATTACTATATTTATTACTCTTATTATTATCAATCTAACTCATATTATTAAGCATATTATGCTTATATCATCGATAGAACGACAATTACTATACTTATTACACTCACTGTTATCAATCTAACTAATATTATTAACCATATTATGCAAATATGATCGATAGAACGACAATTACTATACTTATTACTCTTATTATTATCAATCTAACTCATATTATTAGCCATATTATGCATATATGATCGATAGAACGACAATTACTATACTCATTACTCTTAATATTATCAATCTAACTCATATTATTAACTATATTATGCAGATATGATCGATAGAACGACAATTGCTATACTTATTACTCTTATTATTATCAATCTAACTCATATTTTTAGCCATATTATGCTTATATGATCGATAGAACGACAATTACTATACTCATTACTCTTATTATTATCAATCTAACTTATATAATTAGCCATGTTATACTTATATGATCGATAGGACGACAATTGCTATACTTATTGCTCTTATTATTATCAATCTAACTCATATTATTAGCCATATTATGCTTATATGATCGATAGAACGGCCATCACTTTACTTATTACACTAACTATTATCAATCTAACTCATATTATTAGCCATGTTTTGCTTATATGATCGATAGGACGACATTTGCTATACTTATTACTCTTATTATTATCAATCTAACTCATATTATTAACTATATTATGCAGATATGATCGATAGAACGACAATTACTATACATATTACTCTTATTATTATCAATGTAACTCATATTATTAGCCATGTTATGCTTATATGATCGATAGGACGACAATTACTATACTTGTTACTCTTATTATTATCAATCTAACTCATATTATTAGCCTTATTTTGCTTATATGATGGATAGAACGACAATTACTATACTCACTACTCTTATTATTATCAATCTAACTTATATAATTAGCCATGTTATGCTTATATGATCGATAGGACGACAATTACTACACTTATTACTCTTATTATTATCAATCTAACTCATATTATTAACCATATTATGCAGATATGATCGATAGAACGACAATTACTATACTTATTACACTCACTGTTATCAATCTAACTAATATTATTAACCATATTATGCAAATATGATCGATAGAACGACAATTACTATACTTATTACTCTTATTATTATCAATCTAACTCATATTATTAGCCATATTATGCATATATGATCGATAGAACGACAATTACTATACTCATTACTCTTACTATTATCAATTTAACAAATATTATTAACTATATTATGCAGATATGATCGATAGAACGACAATTGCTATACTTATTACTCTTATTATTATCAATCTAACTCATATTATTAGCCATGTTATGCTTATATGATCGATAGGACGACATTTCCTATACTTATTACTCTTATTATTATCAATCTAACTCATATTATTAACCATATTATGCAGATATGATCGATAGAACGACAATTACTATACTTATTACTCTTATTATTATCAATCTAACTCATATTATTAGCCATGATATGCTTATATGATCGATAGGACGACAATTACTATACTTATTACTCTTATTATTATCAATCTAACTCATATTATTAACCATATTATGCAGTTATGATCGATAGAACGACAATTACTATACTTATTACTCTTATTATTATCAATCTAACTCATATTATTAACCATATTATGCAGATATGATCGATTGAACGACAATTACTATACTTATTACTCTCTTTATTATCAATCTAACTCATATTATTAGCCATATTATGCTTATATGATCGATAGAACGACAATTACTATACTTATTACTCTTATTATTATCAATCTAACTCATATTATTAACCATAATATGCAGATATGATCGATAGGACCACAATTACTATACTTATTACTCTTATTATTATCAATCTAACTCATATTATTAGCCATATTATGCTTATATAATCGATAGAACGACAATTACTATACTCATTACTCTTATTATTATCAATCTAACTTATATAATTAGCCATGTTATGCTTATATGATCGATTGGACGACAATTACTACACTTATTGCTCTTATTATTATCAATCTAACTCATATTATTAGCCATATTATGCTTATATGATCGATAGAACGACAATTACTATACTTATTACTCTTATTATTATCAATCCAACTCATATTATTAGCCATATTATGCTTATGTGATCGATGGAACGACAATTACTATACTTATTACTCTTGTTATTATCAATCTAACTCATATTATTAGCCATATTATGCTGATATGATCAATAGAACGACAATTACTATACTTATTACTCTTATTATTAACAATCTAACTCATATTATTAGCCATTTTATGCATATAGGATCGATAGGACGACAATTACTATACTTATTACTCTTATTATTATCAATCTAACTCATATTATTGACCATATTATGCAGATATGGTCCATAGAACGACAATTACTATACTCATTACTCTTATTATTATCAATCTAACTCATATTATTAGCCATGTTATGCTTATATGATCGATAGGACGACAATTACTATACTTATTACTCTTATTATTATCAATCTAACTCATACTAATAACCATATTATGCTTATATAATCGATAGAACGACAATTACTATACTTATTACACTCACTATTATCAATCTAACTCATATTATTAACCATATTATGCAGATATGATCGATTGAACGACAATTACTATACTTATTACTCTCTTTATTATCAATCTAACTCATATTATTAGCCATATTATGGTTATATGATCGATAGAACGACAATTACTATACTTATTACTCTTATTATTATCCATCTGCCTCATATTATTAGCCATGTTATGCTTATATGATCGATAGGACGACAATTACTATATTTATTACTCTTATTATTATCAATCTAACTCATATTATTATGCATATTATGCTTATATGATCGATAGAACGACAATTACTATACTTATTACACTCACTGTTATCAATCTAACTAATATTATTAACCATATTATGCAAATATGATCGATAGAACGACAATTACTATACTTATTACTCTTATTATTATCAATCTAACTCATATTATTAGCCATGTTATGCTTATATGATCGATAGGACGACAATTACTATACTTATTACTCTTATTATTATCAATCTAACTCATATTATTAACCATATTATGCTTATGTGATCGATAGAACGACAATTACTATACTTATTACACTCACTATTATCAATCTAACTCATATTATTAACCATATTATGCAGATATGATCGATTGAACGACAATTACTATACTTATTACTCATATTATTATCAATCTAACTCATATTTTTAGCCATATTATGCTTATATGATCGATAGAACGACAATTACTATACTCATTACTCTTATTATTATCGATCTAACTTATATAATTAGCCATGTTATGCTTATATGATCGATAGGACGACAATTACTGTACTTATTGCTCTTATTATTATCAATCTAACTCATATTATTAGCCATATTATGCTTATATGATCGATAGAACGACAATTGCTATACTTATTGCTCTTATTATTATCAATCTAACTCATATTATTAGCCATGTTATGCTTATATGATCGATAGGACGACATTTGCTATACTTATTACTCTTATTATTTTCAATCTAACTCATATTATTAACTATATTATGCAGATATGATCGATAGAACGACAATTACTATACTTATTACTCTTATTATTATCAATCTAACTCATATTATTAGCCATATTATGCTTATATGATCGATAGAACGACAATTACTATACTTATTACTCTTATTATTAACAATCTAACTCATATTATTAGCCATGTTATGCTTATATGATCGATATTACGACAATTACTATACTCATTACTCTTATTATTATAAATCTAACTCATATTATTAGCCATGTTATGCTTATATGATTGATACGACGACAATTACTATACTTATTACTCTTATTATTATCAATCTAACTCATATTATTAACCATATTATGCTTATATGATCGATAGAACGACAATTACTATACTTATTACACTCACTATTATCAATCTAACTCATATTATTAACCATATTATGCAGATATGATCGATTGAACGACAATTACTATACTTATTACTCTCTTTATTATCAATCTAACTCATATTATTAGCCATATTATGCTTATATGATCGATAGAACGACAATTACTATACTCATTACTCTTATTATTATCAATCTAACTCATATTATTAGCCATGTTATGCTTATATGATCGATAGGACGACAATTACTATATTTATTACTCTTATTATTATCAATCTAACTCATATTATTAACCATATTATGCTTATATGATCGATAGAACGACAATTACTATACTTATTACACTCACTATTATCAATCTAACTCATATTATTAGCCATGTTATGCTTATATGATCGATAGGACGACAATCACTATACTTATTACTCTTATTATTATCAATCTAACTCATATTATTAACCATATTATGCTTATATGATCGATAGAACGACAATTACTATACTTATTACACTCACTATTATCAATCTAACTCATATTATTAACCATATTATGCAGATATGATCGATTGAACGACAATTACTATACTTATTACTCTCTTTATTATCAATCTAACTCATATTATTAACCATATTATGCAGACATGATCGATAGAACGACAATTACTATACTTATTACTCTTATTATTATCAATCTAACTCATATTATTAGCCATGTTATGCTTATATGATCGATAGGACGACAATTACTATATTTATTACTCTTATTATTATCAATCTAACTCATATTATTAAGCATATTATGCTTATATCATCGATAGAACGACAATTACTATACTTATTACACTCACTGTTATCAATCTAACTAATATTATTAACCATATTATGCAAATATGATCGATAGAACGACAATTACTATACTTATTACTCTTATTATTATCAATCTAACTCATATTATTAGCCATATTATGCATATATGATCGATAGGACGACAATTACTATATTTATTACTCTTATTATTATCAATCTAACTCATATTATTAACCATATTATGCTTATATGATCGATAGAACGACAATTACTATACTTATTACACTCACTATTATCAATCTAACTCATATTATTAGCCATGTTATGCTTATATGATCGATAGGACGACAATCACTATACTTATTACTCTTATTATTATCAATCTAACTCATATTATTAACCATATTATGCTTATATGATCGATAGAACGACAATTACTATACTTATTACACTCACTATTATCAATCTAACTCATATTATTAACCATATTATGCAGATATGATCGATTGAACGACAATTACTATACTTATTACTCTCTTTATTATCAATCTAACTCATATTATTAACCATATTATGCAGACATGATCGATAGAACGACAATTACTATACTTATTACTCTTATTATTATCAATCTAACTCATATTATTAGCCATGTTATGCTTATATGATCGATAGGACGACAATTACTATATTTATTACTCTTATTATTATCAATCTAACTCATATTATTAAGCATATTATGCTTATATCATCGATAGAACGACAATTACTATACTTATTACACTCACTGTTATCAATCTAACTAATATTATTAACCATATTATGCAAATATGATCGATAGAACGACAATTACTATACTTATTACTCTTATTATTATCAATCTAACTCATATTATTAGCCATATTATGCATATATGATCGATAGAACGACAATTACTATACTCATTACTCTTAATATTACCAATCTAACTCATATTATTAACTATATTATGCAGATATGATCGATAGAACGACAATTGCTATACTTATTACTCTTATTATTATCAATCTAACTCATATTTTTAGCCATATTATGCTTATATGATCGATAGAACGACAATTACTATACTCATTACTCTTATTATTATCAATCTAACTTATATAATTAGCCATGTTATACTTATATGATCGATAGGACGACAATTGCTATACTTATTGCTCTTATTATTATCAATCTAACTCATATTATTAGCCATATTATGCTTATATGATCGATAGAACGGCCATCACTTTACTTATTACACTAACTATTATCAATCTAACTCATATTATTAGCCATGTTTTGCTTATATGATCGATAGGACGACATTTGCTATACTTATTACTCTTATTATTATCAATCTAACTCATATTATTAACTATATTATGCAGATATGATCGATAGAACGACAATTACTATACATATTACTCTTATTATTATCAATGTAACTCATATTATTAGCCATGTTATGCTTATATGATCGATAGGACGACAATTACTATACTTGTTACTCTTATTATTATCAATCTAACTCATATTATTAGCCTTATTTTGCTTATATGATGGATAGAACGACAATTACTATACTCACTACTCTTATTATTATCAATCTAACTTATATAATTAGCCATGTTATGCTTATATGATCGATAGGACGACAATTACTACACTTATTACTCTTATTATTATCAATCTAACTCATATTATTAACCATATTATGCAGATATGATCGATAGAACGACAATTACTATACTTATTACACTCACTGTTATCAATCTAACTAATATTATTAACCATATTATGCAAATATGATCGATAGAACGACAATTACTATACTTATTACTCTTATTATTATCAATCTAACTCATATTATTAGCCATATTATGCATATATGATCGATAGAACGACAATTACTATACTCATTACTCTTACTATTATCAATTTAACAAATATTATTAACTATATTATGCAGATATGATCGATAGAACGACAATTGCTATACTTATTACTCTTATTATTATCAATCTAACTCATATTATTAGCCATGTTATGCTTATATGATCGATAGGACGACATTTCCTATACTTATTACTCTTATTATTATCAATCTAACTCATATTATTAACCATATTATGCAGATATGATCGATAGAACGACAATTACTATACTTATTACTCTTATTATTATCAATCTAACTCATATTATTAGCCATGATATGCTTATATGATCGATAGGACGACAATTACTATACTTATTACTCTTATTATTATCAATCTAACTCATATTATTAACCATATTATGCAGTTATGATCGATAGAACGACAATTACTATACTTATTACTCTTATTATTATCAATCTAACTCATATTATTAACCATATTATGCAGATATGATCGATTGAACGACAATTACTATACTTATTACTCTCTTTATTATCAATCTAACGCATATTATTAGCCATATTATGGTTATATGATCGATAGAACGACAATTACTATACTTATTACTCTTATTATTATCAATCTAACTCATATTATTAGCCATGTTATGCTTATATGATCGATAGGACGACAATTACTATATTTATTACTCTTATTATTATCAATCTAACTCATATTATTAACCATATTATGCTTATATGATCGATAGAACGACAATTACTATACTTATTACACTCACTATTATCAATCTAACTCATATTATTAACCATATTATGCAGATATGATCGATTGAACGACAATTACTATACTTATTACTCTCTTTATTATCAATCTAACTCATATTATTAGCCATATTATGGTTATATGATCGATAGAACGACAATTACTATACTTATTACTCTTATTATTATCAATCTAACTCATATTATTAGCCATGTTATGCTTATATGATCGATAGGACGACAATTACTATATTTATTACTCTTATTATTATCAATCTAACTCATATTATTAAGCATATTATGCTTATATCATCGATAGAACGACAATTACTATACTTATTACACTCACTGTTATCAATCTAACTAATATTATTAACCATATTATGCAAATATGATCGATAGAACGACAATTACTATACTTATTACTCTTATTATTATCAATCTAACTCATATTATTAGCCATATTATGCATATATGATCGATAGAACGACAATTACTATACTCATTACTCTTACTATTATCAATCTAACTCATATTATTAACTATATTATGCAGATATGATCGATAGAACGACAATTGCTATACTTATTACTCTTATTGTTATCAATCTAACTCATATTTTTAGCCATATTATGCTTATATGATCGATAGAACGACAATTACTATACTCATTACTCTTATTATTATCAATCTAACTTATATAATTAGCCATGTTAAGCTTATATGATCGATAGGACGACAATTACTATACTTATTGCTCTTATTATTATCAATCTAACTCATATTATTAGCCATATTATGCTTATATGATCGATAGAACGACAATTGCTATACTTATTGCTCTTATTATTATCAATCTAACTCATATTATTAGCCATGTTATGCTTATATGATCGATAGGACGAAAATTTGCTATACTTATTACTCTTATTATTATCAATCTAACTCATATTATTAACCATGTTATGCAGATATGATCGATAGAACGACAATTACTATACTTATTACTCTTATTATTATCAATCTAACTCATATTATTAGCCATGTTATGCTTATATGATCGATAGGACGACAATTACTATACTTATTACTCTTATTATTATCAATCTAACTAATATTATTAACCATATTATGCTTATATCATCGATAGAACGACAATTACTATACTTATTACAATCACTGTTATCAATCTAACTAATATTATTAACCATATTATGCAAATATGATCGATAGAACGACAATTACTATACTTATTACTCTTATTATTATCAATCTAACTCATATTATTAGCCATATTATGCATATATGATCGATAGAACGACAATTACTATACTCATTACTCTTACTATTATCAATCCAACTCATATTATTAACTATATTATGCAGATATGATCGATAGAACGACAATTGCTATACTTATTACTCTTATTATTATCAATCTAACTCATATTTTTAGCCATATTATGCTTATATGATCGATAGAACGACAATTACTATACTTATTGCTCTTATTATTATCAATCTAACTCATATTATTAGCCATGTTATGCTTATATGATCGATAGGACGAAAATTTGCTATACTTATTACTCTTATTATTATCAATCTAACTCATATTATTAACCATATTATGCAGATATGATCGATAGAACGACAATTACTATACTTATTACTCTTATTATTATCAATCTAACTCATATTATTAGCCATGTTATGCTTATATGATCGATAGGACGACAATTACTATACTTATTACTCTTATTATTATCAATCTAACTAATATTATTAACCATATTATGCAGATATGATCGATAGAACGACAATTACTATACTTATTACACTCACTGTTATCAATCTAACTAATATTATTAACCATATTATGCAAATATGATCGATAGAACGACAATTACTATACTTATTACTCTCTTTATTATCAATCTAACTCATATTATTAGCCATATTATGGTTATATGATCGATAGAACGACAATTACTATACTTATTACTCTTATTATTATCAATCTAACTCATATTATTAGCCATGTTATGCTTATATGATCGATAGGACGACAATTACTATATTTATTACTCTTATTATTATCAATCTAACTCATATTATTAAGCATATTATGCTTATATCATCGATAGAACGACAATTACTATACTTATTACACTCACTGTTATCAATCTAACTAATATTATTAACCATATTATGCAAATATGATCGATAGAACGACAATTACTATACTTATTACTCTTATTATTATCAATCTAACTCATATTATTAGCCATATTATGCATATATGATCGATAGAACGACAATTACTATACTCATTACTCTTACTATTATCAATCCAACTCATATTATTAACTATATTATGCAGATATGATCGATAGAACGACAATTGCTATACTTATTACTCTTATTATTATCAATCTAACTCATATTTTTAGCCATATTATGCTTATATGATCGATAGAACGACAATTACTATACTCATTACTCTTATTATTATCAATCTAACTTATATAATTAGCCATGTTATGCTTATATGATCGATAGGACGACAATTACTATACTTATTGCTCTTATTATTATCAATCTAACTCATATTATTAGACATATTATGCTTATATGATCGATAGAACGACAATTGCTATACTTACTGCTCTTATTATTATCAATCTAACTCATATTATTAGCCATGTTATGCTTATATGATCGATAGGACGACATTTCCTATACTTATTACTCTTACTATTATCAATCTAACAAATATTATTAACTATATTATGCAGATATGATCGATAGAACGACAATTGCTATACTTATTACTCTTATTATTATCAATCTAACTCATATTATTAGCCATGTTATGCTTATATGATCGATAGGACGACATTTCCTATACTTATTACTCTTATTATTATCAATCTAACTCATATTATTAACCATATTATGCAGATATGATCGATAGAACGACAATTACTATACTTATTACTCTTATTATTATCAATCTAACTCATATTATTAGCCATGTTATGCTTATATGATCGATAGGACGACAATTACTATACTTATTACTCTTATTATTATCAATCTAACTCATATTATTAACCATATTATGCAGTTATGATCGATAGAACGACAATTACTATACTTATTACTCTTATTATTATCAATCTAACTCATATTATTAACCATATTATGCAGATATGATCGATTGAACGTCAATTACTATACTTATTACTCTCTTTATTATCAATCTAACGCATATTATTAGCCATATTATGGTTATATGATCGATAGAACGACAATTACTATACTTATTACTCTTATTATTATCAATCTAACTCATATTATTAGCCATGTTATGCTTATATGATCGATAGGACGACAATTACTATATTTATTACTCTTATTATTATCAATCTAACTCATATTATTAACCATATTATGCTTATATGATCGATAGAACGACAATTACTATACTTATTACACTCACTATTATCAATCTAACTCATATTATTAGCCATGTTATGCTTATATGATCGATAGGACGACAATTACTATACTTATTACTCTTATTATTATCAATCTAACTCATATTATTAACCATATTATGCTTATATGATCGATAGAACGACAATTACTATACTTATTACACTCACTATTATCAATCTAACTCATATTATTAACCATATTATGCAGATATGATCGATTGAACGACAATTACTATACTTATTACTCTCTTTATTATCAATCTAACTCATATTATTAGCCATATTATGGTTATATGATCGATAGAACGACAATTACTATACTTATTACTCTTATTATTATCAATCTAACTCATATTATTAGCCATGTTATGCTTATATGATCGATAGGACGACAATTACTATATTTATTACTCTTATTATTATCAATCTAACTCATATTATTAAGCATATTATGCTTATATCATCGATAGAACGACAATTACTATACTTATTACACTCACTGTTATCAATCTAACTAATATTATTAACCATATTATGCAAATATGATCGATAGAACGACAATTACTATACTTATTACTCTTATTATTATCAATCTAACTCATATTATTAGCCATATTATGCATATATGATCGATAGAACGACAATTACTATACTCATTACTCTTACTATTATCAATCTAACTCATATTATTAACTATATTATGCAGATATGATCGATAGAACGACAATTGCTATACTTATTACTCTTATTATTATCAATCTAACTCATATTTTTAGCCATATTATGCTTATATGATCGATAGAACGACAATTACTATACTCATTACTCTTATTATTATCAATCTAACTTATATAATTAGCCATGTTATGCTTATATGATCGATAGGACGACAATTACTATACTTATTGCTCTTATTATTATCAATCTAACTCATATTATTAGCCATATTATGCTTATATGATCGATAGAACGACAATTGCTATACTTATTGCTCTTATTATTATCAATCTAACTCATATTATTAGCCATGTTATGCTTATATGATCGATAGGACGAAAATTTGCTATACTTATTACTCTTATTATTATCAATCTAACTCATATTATTAACCATATTATGCAGATATGATCGATAGAACGACAATTACTATACTTATTACTCTTATTATTATCAATCTAACTCATATTATTAGCCATGTTATGCTTATATGATCGATAGGACGACAATTACTATACTTATTACTCTTATTATTATCAATCTAACTAATATTATTAACCATATTATGCAGATATGATCGATAGAACGACAATTACTATACTTATTACACTCACTGTTATCAATCTAACTAATATTATTAACCATATTATGCAAATATGATCGATAGAACGACAATTACTATACTTATTACTCTCTTTATTATCAATCTAACTCATATTATTAGCCATATTATGGTTATATGATCGATAGAACGACAATTACTATACTTATTACTCTTATTATTATCAATCTAACTCATATTATTAGCCATGTTATGCTTATATGATCGATAGGACGACAATTACTATATTTATTACTCTTATTATTATCAATCTAACTCATATTATTAAGCATATTATGCTTATATCATCGATAGAACGACAATTACTATACTTATTACACTCACTGTTATCAATCTAACTAATATTATTAACCATATTATGCAAATATGATCGATAGAACGACAATTACTATACTTATTACTCTTATTATTATCAATCTAACTCATATTATTAGCCATATTATGCATATATGATCGATAGAACGACAATTACTATACTCATTACTCTTACTATTATCAATCCAACTCATATTATTAACTATATTATGCAGATATGATCGATAGAACGACAATTGCTATACTTATTACTCTTATTATTATCAATCTAACTCATATTTTTAGCCATATTATGCTTATATGATCGATAGAACGACAATTACTATACTCATTACTCTTATTATTATCAATCTAACTTATATAATTAGCCATGTTATGCTTATATGATCGATAGGACGACAATTACTATACTTATTGCTCTTATTATTATCAATCTAACTCATATTATTAGCCATATTATGCTTATATGATCGATAGAACGACAATTGCTATACTTATTGCTCTTATTATTATCAATCTAACTCATATTATTAGCCATGTTATGCTTATATGATCGATAGGACGAAAATTTGCTATACTTATTACTCTTATTATTATCAATCTAACTCATATTATTAACCATATTATGCAGATATGATCGATAGAACGACAATTACTATACTTATTACTCTTATTATTATCAATCTAACTCATATTATTAGCCATGTTATGCTTATATGATCGATAGGACGACAATTACTATACTTATTACTCTTATTATTATCAATCTAACTAATATTATTAACCATATTATGCAGATATGATCGATAGAACGACAATTACTATACTTATTACACTCACTGTTATCAATCTAACTAATATTATTAACCATATTATGCAAATATGATCGATAGAACGACAATTACTATACTTATTACTCTCTTTATTATCAATCTAACTCATATTATTAGCCATATTATGGTTATATGATCGATAGAACGACAATTACTATACTTATTACTCTTATTATTATCAATCTAACTCATATTATTAGCCATGTTATGCTTATATGATCGATAGGACGACAATTACTATATTTATTACTCTTATTATTATCAATCTAACTCATATTATTAAGCATATTATGCTTATATCATCGATAGAACGACAATTACTATACTTATTACACTCACTGTTATCAATCTAACTAATATTATTAACCATATTATGCAAATATGATCGATAGAACGACAATTACTATACTTATTACTCTTATTATTATCAATCTAACTCATATTATTAGCCATATTATGCATATATGATCGATAGAACGACAATTACTATACTCATTACTCTTACTATTATCAATCCAACTCATATTATTAACTATATTATGCAGATATGATCGATAGAACGACAATTGCTATACTTATTACTCTTATTATTATCAATCTAACTCATATTTTTAGCCATATTATGCTTATATGATCGATAGAACGACAATTACTATACTCATTACTCTTATTATTATCAATCTAACTTATATAATTAGCCATGTTATGCTTATATGATCGATAGGACGACAATTACTATACTTATTGCTCTTATTATTATCAATCTAACTCATATTATTAGCCATATTATGCTTATATGATCGATAGAACGACAATTGCTATGCTTATTGCTCTTATTATTATCAATCTAACTCATATTATTAGCCATGTTATGCTTATATGATCGATAGGACGAAAATTTGCTATACTTATTACTCTTATTATTATCAATCTAACTCATATTATTCACCATATTATGCAGATATGATCGATAGAACGACAATTACTATACTTATTACTCTTATTATTATCAATCTAACTCATATTATTAGCCATGTTATGCTTATATGATCGATAGGACGACAATTACTATACTTATTACTCTTATTATTATCAATCTAACTCATATTATTAACCATATTATGCAGTTATGATCGATAGAACGACAATTACTATACTTATTACTCTTATTATTATCAATCTAACTCATATTATTAACCATATTATGCAGATATGATCGATTGAACGACAATTACTATACTTATTACTCTCTTTATTATCAATCTAACTCATATTATTAGCCATATTATGGTTATATGATCGATAGAACGACAATTACTATACTTATTACTCTTATTATTATCAATCTAACTCATATTATTAGCCATGTTATGCTTATATGATCGATAGGACGACAATTACTATATTTATTACTCTTATTATTATCAATCTAACTCATATTATTAACCATATTATGCTTATATGATCGATAGAACGACAATTACTATACTTATTACACTCACTATTATCAATCTAACTCATATTATTAGCCTTGTTATGCTTATATGATCGATAGGACGACAATTACTATACTTATTACTCTTATTATTATCAATCTAACTCATATTATTAACCATATTATGCTTATATGATCGATAGAACGACAATTACTATACTTATTACACTCACTATTATCAATCTAACTCATATTATTAACCATATTATGCAGATATGATCGATTGAACGACAATTACTATACTTATTACTCTCTTTATTATCAATCTAACTCATATTATTAGCCATATTATGGTTATATGATCGATAGAACGACAATTACTATACTTATTACTCTTATTATTATCAATCTAACTCATATTATTAGCCATGTTATGCTTATATGATCGATAGGACGACAATTACTATATTTATTACTCTTATTATTATCAATCTAACTCATATTATTAAGCATATTATGCTTATATCATCGATAGAACGACAATTACTATACTTATTACACTCACTGTTATCAATCTAACTAATATTATTAACCATATTATGCAAATATGATCGATAGAACGACAATTACTATACTTATTACTCTTATTATTATCAATCTAACTCATATTATTAGCCATATTATGCATATATGATCGATAGAACGACAATTACTATACTCATTACTCTTACTATTATCAATCTAACTCATATTATTAACTATATTATGCAGATATGATCGATAGAACGACAATTGCTATACTTATTACTCTTATTATTATCAATCTAACTCATATTATTAGCCATGTTATGCTTATATGATCGATAGGACGACATTTCCTATACTTATTACTCTTATTATTATCAATCTAACTCATATTATTAACCATATTATGCAGATATGATCGATAGAACGACAATTACTATACTTATTACTCTTATTATTATCAATCTAACTCATATTATTAGCCATGTTATGCTTATATGATCGATAGGACGACAATTACTATACTTATTACTCTTATTATTATCAATCTAACTCATATTATTAACCATATTATGCAGATATGATCGATAGAACGACAATTACTATACTTATTACTCTTATTATTATCAATCTAACTCATATTATTAACCATATTATGCAGATATGATCGATTGAACGACAATTACTATACTTATTACTCTCTTTATTATCAATCTAACTCATATTATTAGCCATATTATGGTTATATGATCGATAGAACGACAATTACTATACTTATTACTCTTATTATTATCAATCTAACTCATATTATTAGCCATGTTATGCTTATATGATCGATAGGACGACAATTACTATATTTATTACTCTTATTATTATCAATCTATCTCATATTATTAACCATATTATGCTTATATGATCGATAGAACGACAATTACTATACTTATTACACTCACTATTATCAATCTAACTCATATTATTAGCCATGTTATGCTTATATGATCGATAGGACGACAATTACTATACTTATTACTCTTATTATTATCAATCTAACTCATATTATTAAACATATTATGCAGATATGATCGATAGAACGACAATTACTATACTTATTACACTCACTGTTATCAATCTAACTCATATTATTAACCATATTATGCAGATATGATCGATTGAACGACAATTACTATACTTATTACTCTCTTTATTATCAATCTAACTCATATTATTAGCCATATTATGGTTATATGATCGATAGAACGACAATTACTATACTTATTACTCTTATTATTATCAATCTAACTCATATTATTAGCCATGTTATGCTTATATGATCGATAGGACGACAATTACTATATTTATTACTCTTATTATTATCAATCTATCTCATATTATTAACCATATTATGCTTATATGATCGATAGAACGACAATTACTATACTTATTACACTCACTATTATCAATCTAACTCATATTATTAGCCATGTTATGCTTATATGATCGATAGGACGACAATTACTATATTTATTACTCTTATTATTATCAATCTAACTCATATTATTAAGCATATTATGCTTATATCATCGATAGAACGACAATTACTATACTTATTACACTCACTGTTATCAATCTAACTAATATTATTAACCATATTATGCAAATATGATCGATAGAACGACAATTACTATACTTATTACTCTTATTATTATCAATCTAACTCATATTATTAGCCATATTATGCATATATGGTCGATAGAACGACAATTACTATACTCATTACTCTTACTATTATCAATCTAACTCATATTATTAACTATATTATGCAGATATGATCGATAGAGCGACAATTGCTATACTTATTACTCTTATTATTATCAATCTAACTCATATTATTAGCCATATTATGCATATATGATCGATAGAACGACAATTACTATACTCATTACTCTTACTATTATCAATCCAACTCATATTATTAACTATATTATGCAGATATGATCGATAGAACGACAATTGCTATACTTATTACTCTTATTATTATCAATCTAACTCATATTTTTAGCCATATTATGCTTATATGATCGATAGAACGACAATTACTATACTCATTACTCTTATTATTATCAATCTAACTTATATAATTAGCCATGTTATGCTTATATGATCGATAGGACGACAATTACTATACTTATTGCTCTTATTATTATCAATCTAACTCATATTATTAGACATATTATGCTTATATGATCGATAGAACGACAATTGCTATACTTACTGCTCTTATTATTATCAATCTAACTCATATTATTAGCCATGTTATGCTTATATGATCGATAGGACGACATTTCCTATACTTATTACTCTTATTATTATCAATCTAACTCATATTATTAACCATATTATGCAGATATGATCGATAGAACGACAATTACTATACTTATTACACTCACTGTTATCAATCTAACTAATATTATTAACAATATTATGCAAATATGATCGATAGAACGACAATTACTATACTTATTACTCTCTTTATTATCAATCTAACTCATATTATTAGCCATATTATGGTTATATGATCGATAGAACGACAATTACTATACTTATTACTCTTATTATTATCAATCTAACTCATATTATTAGCCATGTTATGCTTATATGATCGATAGGACGACAATTACTATATTTATTACTCTTATTATTATCAATCTAACTCATATTATTAAGCATATTATGCTTATATCATCGATAGAACGACAATTACTATACTTATTACACTCACTGTTATCAATCTAACTAATATTATTAACCATATTATGCAAATATGATCGATAGAACGACAATTACTATACTTATTACTCTTATTATTATCAATCTAACTCATATTATTAGCCATATTATGCATATATGATCGATAGAACGACAATTACTATACTCATTACTCTTACTATTATCAATCTAACTCATATTATTAACTATATTATGCAGATATGATCGATAGAACGACAATTGCTATACTTATTACTCTTATTATTATCAATCTAACTCATATTATTAGCCATGTTATGCTTATATGATCGATAGGACGACATTTCCTATACTTATTACTCTTATTATTATCAATCTAACTCATATTATTAACCATATTATGCAGATATGATCGATAGAACGACAATTACTATACTTATTACTCTTATTATTATCAATCTAACTCATATTATTAGCCATGTTATGCTTATATGATCGATAGGACGACAATTACTATACTTATTACTCTTATTATTATCAATCTAACTCATATTATTAACCATATTATGCAGATATGATCGATAGAACGACAATTACTATACTTATTACTCTTATTATTATCAATCTAACTCATATTATTAACCATATTATGCAGATATGATCGATTGAACGACAATTACTATACTTATTACTCTCTTTATTATCAATCTAACTCATATTATTAGCCATATTATGGTTATATGATCGATAGAACGACAATTACTATACTTATTACTCTTATTATTATCAATCTAACTCATATTATTAGCCATGTTATGCTTATATGATCGATAGGACGACAATTACTATATTTATTACTCTTATTATTATCAATCTATCTCATATTATTAACCATATTATGCTTATATGATCGATAGAACGACAATTACTATACTTATTACACTCACTATTATCAATCTAACTCATATTATTAGCCATGTTATGCTTATATGATCGATAGGACGACAATTACTATACTTATTACTCTTATTATTATCAATCTAACTCATATTATTAACCATATTATGCAGATATGATCGATAGAACGACAATTACTATACTTATTACACTCACTGTTATCAATCTAACTCATATTATTAACCATATTATGCAGATATGATCGATTGAACGACAATTACTATACTTATTACTCTCTTTATTATCAATCTAACTCATATTATTAGCCATATTATGGTTATATGATCGATAGAACGACAATTACTATACTTATTACTCTTATTATTATCAATCTAACTCATATTATTAGCCATGTTATGCTTATATGATCGATAGGACGACAATTACTATATTTATTACTCTTATTATTATCAATCTATCTCATATTATTAACCATATTATGCTTATATGATCGATAGAACGACAATTACTATACTTATTACACTCACTATTATCAATCTAACTCATATTATTAGCCATGTTATGCTTATATGATCGATAGGACGACAATTACTATATTTATTACTCTTATTATTATCAATCTAACTCATATTATTAAGCATATTATGCTTATATCATCGATAGAACGACAATTACTATACTTATTACACTCACTGTTATCAATCTAACTAATATTATTAACCATATTATGCAAATATGATCGATAGAACGACAATTACTATACTTATTACTCTTATTATTATCAATCTAACTCATATTATTAGCCATATTATGCATATATGGTCGATAGAACGACAATTACTATACTCATTACTCTTACTATTATCAATCTAACTCATATTATTAACTATATTATGCAGATATGATCGATAGAGCGACAATTGCTATACTTATTACTCTTATTATTATCAATCTAACTCATATTATTAGCCATATTATGCTTATATGATCGATAGAACGACAATTGCTATACTTATTGCTCTTATTATTATCAATCTAACTCATATTATTAGCCATGTTATGCTTATATGATCGATAGGACGAAAATTTGCTATACTTATTACTCTTATTATTATCAATCTAACTCATATTATTAACCATATTATGCAGATATGATCGATAGAACGACAATTACTATACTTATTACTCTTATTATTATCAATCTAACTCATATTATTAGCCATGTTATCCTTATATGATCGATAGGACGACAATTACTATACTTATTACTCTTATTATTATCAATCTAACTAATATTATTAACCATATTATGCAGATATGATCGATAGAACGACAATTACTATACTTATTACACTCACTGTTATCAATCTAACTAATATTATTAACCATATTATGCAAATATGATCGATAGAACGACAATTACTATACTTATTACTCTCTTTATTATCAATCTAACTCATATTATTAGCCATATTATGGTTATATGATCGATAGAACGACAATTACTATACTTATTACTCTTATTATTATCAATCTAACTCATATTATTAGCCATGTTATGCTTATATGATCGATAGGACGACAATTACTATATTTATTACTCTTATTATTATCAATCTAACTCATATTATTAACCATATTATGCTTATATGATCGATAGAACGACAATTACTATACTTATTACACTCACTATTATCAATCTAACTCATATTATTAGCCATGTTATGCTTATATGATCGATAGGACGACAATTACTATACTTATTACTCTTATTATTATCAATCTAACTCATATTATTAACCATATTATACTTATATGATCGATAGAACGACAATTACTATACTTATTACACTCACTATTATCAATCTAACTCATATTATTAGCCATGTTATGCTTATATGATCGATAGGACGACAATTACTATATTTATTACTCTTATTATTATCAATCTAACTCATATTATTAAGCATATTATGCTTATATCATCGATAGAACGACAATTACTATACTTATTACACTCACTGTTATCAATCTAACTAATATTATTAACCATATTATGCAAATATGATCGATAGAACGACAATTACTATACTTATTACTCTTATTATTATCAATCTAACTCATATTATTAGCCATATTATGCATATATGGTCGATAGAACGACAATTACTATACTCATTACTCTTACTATTATCAATCTAACTCATATTATTAACTATATTATGCAGATATGATCGATAGAGCGACAATTGCTATACTTATTACTCTTATTATTATCAATCTAACTCATATTATTAGCCATATTATGCTTATATGATCGATAGAACGACAATTGCTATACTTATTGCTCTTATTATTATCAATCTAACTCATATTATTAGCCATGTTATGCTTATATGATCGATAGGACGAAAATTTGCTATACTTATTACTCTTATTATTATCAATCTAACTCATATTATTAGCCATATTATGGTTATATGATCGATAGAACGACAATTACTATACTTATTACTCTTATTATTATCAATCTAACTCATATTATTAGCCATGTTATGCTTATATGATCGATAGGACGACAATTACTATATTTATTACTCTTATTATTATCAATCTATCTCATATTATTAACCATATTATGCTTATATGATCGATAGAACGACAATTACTATACTTATTACACTCACTATTATCAATCTAACTCATATTATTAGCCATGTTATGCTTATATGATCGATAGGACGACAATTACTATATTTATTACTCTTATTATTATCAATCTAACTCATATTATTAAGCATATTATGCTTATATCATCGATAGAACGACAATTACTATACTTATTACACTCACTGTTATCAATCTAACTAATATTATTAACCATATTATGCAAATATGATCGATAGAACGACAATTACTATACTTATTACTCTTATTATTATCAATCTAACTCATATTATTAGCCATATTATGCATATATGGTCGATAGAACGACAATTACTATACTCATTACTCTTACTATTATCAATCTAACTCATATTATTAACTATATTATGCAGATATGATCGATAGAGCGACAATTGCTATACTTATTACTCTTATTATTATCAATCTAACTCATATTATTAGCCATATTATGCTTATATGATCGATAGAACGACAATTGCTATACTTATTGCTCTTATTATTATCAATCTAACTCATATTATTAGCCATGTTATGCTTATATGATCGATAGGACGAAAATTTGCTATACTTATTACTCTTATTATTATCAATCTAACTCATATTATTAACCATATTATGCAGATATGATCGATAGAACGACAATTACTATACTTATTACTCTTATTATTATCAATCTAACTCATATTATTAGCCATGTTATCCTTATATGATCGATAGGACGACAATTACTATACTTATTACTCTTATTATTATCAATCTAACTAATATTATTAACCATATTATGCAGATATGATCGATAGAACGACAATTACTATACTTATTACACTCACTGTTATCAATCTAACTAATATTATTAACCATATTATGCAAATATGATCGATAGAACGACAATTACTATACTTATTACTCTCTTTATTATCAATCTAACTCATATTATTAGCCATATTATGGTTATATGATCGATAGAACGACAATTACTATACTTATTACTCTTATTATTATCAATCTAACTCATATTATTAGCCATGTTATGCTTATATGATCGATAGGACGACAATTACTATATTTATTACTCTTATTATTATCAATCTAACTCATATTATTAACCATATTATGCTTATATGATCGATAGAACGACAATTACTATACTTATTACACTCACTATTATCAATCTAACTCATATTATTAGCCATGTTATGCTTATATGATCGATAGGACGACAATTACTATACTTATTACTCTTATTATTATCAATCTAACTCATATTATTAACCATATTATGCTTATATGATCGATAGAACGACAATTACTATACTTATTACACTCACTATTATCAATCTAACTCATATTATTAACCATAATATGCAGATATGATCGATTGAACGACAATTACTATACTTATTACTCTCTTTATTATCAATCTAACTCATATTATTAGCCATATTATGGTTATATGATCGATAGAACGACAATTACTATACTTATTACTCTTATTATTATCAATCTAACTCATATTATTAGCCATGTTATGCTTATATGATCGATAGGACGACAATTACTATACTTATTACTCTTATTATTATCAATCTAACTCATATTATTAACCATATTATGCAGTTATGATCGATAGAACGACAATTACTATACTTATTACTCTTATTATTATCAATCTAACTCATATTATTAACCATATTATGCAGATATGATCGATTGAACGACAATTACTATACTTATTACTCTCTTTATTATCAATCTAACTCATATTATTAGCCATATTATGGTTATATGATCGATAGAACGACAATTACTATACTTATTACTCTTATTATTATCAATCTAACTCATATTATTAGCCATGTTATGCTTATATGATCGATAGGACGACAATTACTATATTTATTACTCTTATTATTATCAATCTAACTCATATTATTAACCATATTATGCTTATATGATCGATAGAACGACAATTACTATACTTATTACACTCACTATTATCAATCTAACTCATATTATTAGCCATGTTATGCTTATATGATCGATAGGACGACAATTACTATACTTATTACTCTTATTATTATCAATCTAACTCATATTATTAACCATATTATGCTTATATGATCGATAGAACGACAATTACTATACTTATTACACTCACTATTATCAATCTAACTCATATTATTAACCATATTATGCAGATATGATCGATTGAACGGCAATTACTATACTTATTACTCTCTTTATTATCAATCTAACTCATATTATTAGCCATATTATGGTTATATGATCGATAGAACGACAATTACTATACTTATTACTCTTATTATTATCAATCTAACTCATATTATTAGCCATGTTATGCTTATATGATCGATAGGACGACAATTACTATATTTATTACTCTTATTATTATCAATCTAACTCATATTATTAACCATATTATGCTTATATGATCGATAGAACGACAATTACTATACTTATTACACTCACTATTATCAATCTAACTCATATTATTAGCCATGTTATGCTTATATGATCGATAGGACGACAATTACTATACTTATTACTCTTATTATTATCAATCTAACTCATATTATTAACCATATTATGCTTATATGATCGATAGAACGACAATTACTATACTTATTACACTCACTATTATCAATCTAACTCATATTATTAACCATAATATGCAGATATGATC
>NW_027474591.1:0-35141 GCF_050947335.1 Megachile rotundata
GAGTAGTGAGTATAGTAATTGTCGTTCTATCGATCATATAAGCATAATATGACTAATAATATGAGTTAGATTGATAATAATAAGAGTAATAAGTATAGTAATTGTCGTTCTGTCGATCCTATGAGCATAATATGGCTAATGATATGATTTAGATTGATAACAGTAAGTGTAATAACAATAGTAATTGTCGTTCTGTCGATCATAAAAGCATAATATGGCTAATAATATGAGTTAGATTGATAATAATAAGAGTAATGAGTATAGTAATTGTCGTCCTATCGATCATTTAAGCATAATATGGCTAATAATATGAGTTAGACTGATAATAATAAGAGTAGTGAGTATAGTAATTGTCGTTCTATCGATCATATAAGCATAATATGGCTAATAATATGAGTTAGATTGATAATAATAAGAGTAATAAGTATAGTAGTTGTCGTTCTATCGATCATATAAGCATAATATGGCTAATAATATGAGTTAGATTGATAATAATAAGAGTAATAAGTTTAGTAATTATCGTTCTTTCGATCACATAAGCATAATATGGCTAATAATATGAGTTAGATTGATAATAATAAGACTAATAAGTATAGTAATTGTTGTTCTATCGATCATTTAAGCATAATATGGCTTATAATATGAGT
This sequence comes from Megachile rotundata, assembly GCF_050947335.1. NCBI lineage: Eukaryota > Metazoa > Arthropoda > Insecta > Hymenoptera > Megachilidae > Megachile > Megachile rotundata. Next base: position 648 of record NW_027474591.1, read on the forward strand.
TAGGTTGATAAAAATAAGAATAATAAGTATAGTAATTGTCCTCCTATCGATCATATAAGCATAATATGGCTAATAATATGAATTAGATTGATAATAATAAGAGTAATATGTATTGTAATTGTCGTTCTATCGATCATATAAGCATAATATGACTAATAATATGAGTTAGATTGACAATACTAAGAGTAATAAGTATAGTAATTATCGTTCTACCGATCATATAAGCATAATATGGCTAATAATATGAGTTACTTTGATAAGAATAAGAGTAATAAGAATAGTAATTGTCGTTCTATCGATCATATAAGCATAATATGGCTAATAATATGAGTTAGATTGATAACAATAAGAGTAGTGAGTATAGTAATTGTCGTCCTATCGATCATATAAGCATAATATGGCTAATAATGTGAGTTAGATTGATAATAATAAGAGTAATAAGTATAGTAATTGTCGTCCTATCGATCACATAAGCATAATATGGTTAATAATATGAGTTAGATTGATAAGAATAAGAGTAATAAGTATAGTAATTGTCGTTCTATCGATCATATAAGCATAATATGGCTAATAATATGAGTTAGATTGATAATAATAAGAGTAATAAGTATAGTAATTACCGTTCTTTCGATCACATAAGCATAATATGGCTAATAATATGAGTTAGATTGATAATAATAAGACTAATAAGTATAGTAATTGTCGTTCTATCGATCATTTAAGCATAATATGGCTTATAATAAGAGTTAGATTGATAATATAAAGAGTAATAAGTATAGTAATTATCGTTCTACCGATCATACAAGCATAATATGGCTAATAATATGAATTAGATTGATAATAATAAGAGTAATAAGTATAGTAATTGTCGTTCTATCGATCATATAAGCATAATATGACTAATAATATGAGTTAGATTGACAATACTAAGAGTAATAAGTATAGTAATTATCGTTCTACCGATCATATAAGCATAATATGGCTAATAATATGAGTTAGATTGATAAGAATAAGAGTAATAAGAATAGTTATTGTCGTTCTATCGATCATATAAGCATAATATGGCTAATAATATGAGTTAGATTGATAACAATAAGAGTAGTGAGTATAGTAATTGTCGTCCTATCGATCATATAAGCATAATATGGCTAATAATGTGAGTTAGATTGATAATAATAAGAGTAATAAGTATAGTAATTGTCGTTCTGTCGATCATAAAAGCATAATATGGCTAATAATATGAGTTAGATTGATAATAATAAGAGTAATGAGTATAGTAATTGTCGTCCTATCGATCATTTAAGCATAATATGGCTAATAATATGAGTTAGACTGATAATAATAAGAGTAGTGAGTATAGTAATTGTCGTTCTATCGATCATATAAGCATAATATGGCTAATAATATGAGTTAGATTGATAATAATAAGAGTAATAAGTTTAGTAATTATCGTTCTTTCGATCACATAAGCATAATATGGCTAATAATATGAGTTAGATTGATAATAATAAGACTAATAAGTATAGTAATTGTTGTTCTATCGATCATTTAAGCATAATATGGCTTATAATATGAGTTAGGTTGATAAAAATAAGAATAATAAGTATAGTAATTGTCCTCCTATCGATCATATAAGCATAATATGGCTAATAATATGAATTAGATTGATAATAATAAGAGTAATATGTATTGTAATTGTCGTTCTATCGATCATATAAGCATAATATGACTAATAATATGAGTTAGATTGACAATACTAAGAGAATTAAGTATAGTAATTATCGTTCTACCGATCATATAAGCATAATATGGCTAATAATATGAGTTAGATTGATAATAATAAGAGTAATAAGTATAGTAATTGTCGTCCTATCGATCACATAAGCATAATATGGTTAATAATATGAGTTAGATTGATAAGAATAAGAGTAATAAGTATAGTAATTGTCGTTCTATCGATCATATAAGCATAATATGGCTAATAATATGAGTTAGATTGATAATAATAAGAGTAATAAGTATAGTAATTACCGTTCTTTCGATCACATAAGCATAATATGGCTAATAATATGAGTTAGATTGATAATAATAAGACTAATAAGTATAGTAATTGTCGTTCTATCGATCATTTAAGCATAATATGGCTTACAATAAGAGTTAGATTGATAAGATAAAGAGTAATAAGTATAGTAATTATCGTTTCTACCGATCATACAAGCATAATATGGCTAATAATATGAATTAGATTGATAATAATAAGAGTAATAAGTATAGTAATTGTCGTTCTATCGATCATATAAGCATAATATGACTAATAATATGAGTTAGATTGACAATACTAAGAGTAATAAGTATAGTAATTATCGTTCTACCGATCATATCAGCATAATATGGCTAATAATATGAGTTAGATTGATAAGAATAAGAGTAATAAGAATAGTTATTGTCGTTCTATCGATCATATAAGCATAATATGGCTAATAATATGAGTTAGATTGATACCAATAAGAGTAGTGAGTATAGTAATTGTCGTCCTATCGATCATATAAGCATAATATGGCTAATAATGTGAGTTAGATTGATAATAATAAGAGTAATAAGTATAGTAATTGTCGTCCTATCGATCACATAAGCATAATATGGTTAATAATATGAGTTAGATTGATAAGAATAAGAGTAATAAGTATAGTAATTGTCGTTCTATCGATCATATAAGCATAATATGGTTAATAATATGAGTTAAATTGATAACAGGGAGTGTAATAAGAGTAATAATTGTCGTTCTGTCGATCATATAAGGATAATATGGCTAATAATATGAGTTAATTGATAATAATAAGAGTAATAAGTATAGTAATTGTCGTCCTATCGATCACATAAGCATAATATGGTTAATAATATGAGTTAGATTGATAAGAATAAGAGTAATAAGTATAGTAATTATCGTTCTTTCGATCACATAAGCATAATATGGCTAATAATATGAGTTAGATTGATAATAATAAGACCAATAAGTATAGTAATTGTCGTTCTATCGATCATATAAGCATAATATGACTAATAATATGAGTTAGATTGATAAGAATAAGAGTAATAAGAATAGTAATTGTCGTTCTATCGATCATATAAGCATAATATGGCTAATAATATGAGTTAGATTGATAACAATAAGAGTAGTGAGTATAGTAATTGTCGTTCTATCGATCATATAAGCATAATACGGCTAATAATATGAGTTATATTGATAATAATAAGAGTAATAAGTATAGTAATTATCGTTCTTTCGATCACATAAGCATAATATGGCTAATAATATGAGTTAGATTGATAATAATAAGACTAATAAGTATAGTAATTGTCGTTCTATCGATCATATAAGCATAATATGACTAATAATATGAGTTAGATTGACAATACTAAGAGTAATAAGTATAGTAGTTATCGTTCTACCGATCATATAAGCATAATATGGCTAATAATATGAGTTAGATTGATAAGAATAAGAGTATTAAGAATAGTAATTGTCGTTCTATCGATCATATAAGCATAATATGGCTAATAATATGAGTTAGATTGATAACAATAAGAGTAGTGAGTATAGTAATTGTCGTCCTATCGATTATATGCATAATATGGCTAATAATGTGAGTTAGATTGATAATAATAAGAGTAATAAGTATAGTAATTGTCGTCCTATCGATCACATAAGCATAATATGGCTAATAATATGAGTTAGATTGATAATAATAAGACTAATAAGTATAGTAATTGTCGTTCTATCGATCATATCTGCATAATATGGTTAATAATATGAGTTAGATTGATAATAATAAGAGTAATGAGTATAGTAATTGTCGTTCTATCGATCATATAAGCATAATATGGCTAATAATATGAGTAGGATTGATAATAATAAGAGTAGTAAGTATAGTAATTGTCGTCCTATCGATCACATAAGCATAATATGGTTAATAATATGAGTTAGATTGATAAGAATAAGAGTAATAAGTATAGTAATTGTCGTTCTATCGATCATATAAGCATAATATGGCTAATAATATGAGTTAGATTGATAATAATAAGAGTAATAAGTATAGTAATTACCGTTCTTTCGATCACATAAGCATAATATGGCTAATAATATGAGTTAGATTGATAATAATAAGACTAATAAGTATAGTAATTATCGTTCTACCGATCATATAAGCATAATATGGCTAATAATATGAATTAGATTGATAATAATAAGAGTAATAAGTATAGTAATTGTCGTTCTATCGATCATATAGGCATAATATGACTAATAATATGAGTTAGATTGACAATACTAAGAGTAATAAGTATAGTAATTATCGTTCTACCGATCATATAAGCATAATATGGCTAATAATATGAGTTAGATTGATAAGAATAAGAGTAATAAGAATAGTTATTGTCGTTCTATCGATCATATAAGCATAATATGGCTAATAATATGAGTTAGATTGATAACAATAAGAGTAGTGAGTATAGTAATTGTCGTCCTATCGATCATATAAGCATAATATGGCTAATAATGTGAGTTAGATTGATAATAATAAGAGTAATAAGTATAGTAATTGTCGTCCTATCGATCACATAAGCATAATATGGTTAATAATATGAGTTAGATTGATAAGAATAAGAGTAATAAGTATAGTAATTGTCGTTCTATCGATCATATAAGCATAATATGGTTAATAATATGAGTTAAATTGATAACAGGGAGTGTAATAAGAGTAATAATTGTCGTTCTGTCGATCATATAAGGATAATATGGCTAATAATATGAGTTAATTGATAATAATAAGAGTAATAAGTATAGTAATTGTCGTCCTATCGATCACATAAGCATAATATGGTTAATAATATGAGTTAGATTGATAAGAATAAGAGTAATAAGTATAGTAATTATCGTTCTTTCGATCACATAAGCATAATATGGCTAATAATATGAGTTAGATTGATAATAATAAGACTAATAAGTATAGTAATTGTCGTTCTATCGATCATATAAGCATAATATGACTAATAATATGAGTTAGATTGATAACAATAAGAGTAGTGAGTATAGTAATTGTCGTCCTATCGATCATATAAGCATAATATGGCTAATAATGTGAGTTAGATTGATAATAATAAGAGTAATAAGTATAGTAATTGTCGTCCTATCGATCACATAAGCATAATATGGTTAATAATATGAGTTAGATTGATAAGAATAAGAGTAATAAGTATAGTAATTGTCGTTCTATCGATCATATAAGCATAATATGGTTAATAATATGAGTTAGATTGATAAGAATAAGAGTAATAAGTATAGTAATTGTCGTTCTATCGATCATATAAGCATAATATGGTTAATAATATGAGTTAAATTGATAACAGGGAGTGTAATAAGAGTAATAATTGTCGTTCTGTCGATCATATAAGGATAATATGGCTAATAATATGAGTTAATTGATAATAATAAGAGTAATAAGTATAGTAATTGTCGTCCTATCGATCACATAAGCATAATATGGTTAATAATATGAGTTAGATTGATAAGAATAAGAGTAATAAGTATAGTAATTATCGTTCTTTCGATCACATAAGCATAATATGGCTAATAATATGAGTTAGATTGATAATAATAAGACTAATAAGTATAGTAATTGTCGTTCTATCGATCATATAAGCATAATATGACTAATAATATGAGTTAGATTGATAACAATAAGAGTAGTGAGTATAGTAATTGTCGTCCTATCGATCATATAAGCATAATATGGCTAATAATGTGAGTTAGATTGATAATAATAAGAGTAATAAGTATAGTAATTGTCGTCCTATCGATCACATAAGCATAATATGGTTAATAATATGAGTTAGATTGATAAGAATAAGAGTAATAAGTATAGTAATTGTCGTTCTATCGATCATATAAGCATAATATGGTTAATAATATGAGTTAAATTGATAACAGGGAGTGTAATAAGAGTAATAATTGTCGTTCTGTCGATCATATAAGGATAATATGGCTAATAATATGAGTTAATTGATAATAATAAGAGTAATAAGTATAGTAATTGTCGTCCTATCGATCACATAAGCATAATATGGTTAATAATATGAGTTAGATTGATAAGAATAAGAGTAATAAGTATAGTAATTATCGTTCTTTCGATCACATAAGCATAATATGGCTAATAATATGAGTTAGATTGATAATAATAAGACTAATAAGTATAGTAATTGTCGTTCTATCGATCATATAAGCATAATATGACTAATAATATGAGTTAGATTGATAAGAATAAGAGTAATAAGAATAGTAATTGTCGTTCTATCGATCATATAAGCATAATATGGCTAATAATATGAGTTAGATTGATAACAATAAGAGTAGTGAGTATAGTAATTGTCGTTCTATCGATCACATAAGCATAATATGGTTAATAATATGAGTTAGATTGATAAGAATAAGAGTAATAAGTATAGTAATTATCGTTCTTTCGATCACATAAGCATAATATGTTTAATAATATGAGTTAGATTGATAATAATAAGACTAATAAGTATAGTAATTGTCGTTCTATCGATCATATAAGCATAATATGGCTAATAATATGAGTTAGATTGATAATAATAAGAGTAATAAATATAGTAATTGTCGTTCTATCGATGATATAAGCATAATATGGCTAATAATATGAGTTAGATTGATAATAATAAGAGTAATAAGTATAGTAATTGTCGTTCTATCGATCATGTAAGCATAATATGGCTAATAATATGAGTTAGATTGATAATAATAAGAGTAATATGTATAGTAAGTGTCGTTCCATCGATCATTTAAGCATAATATGGCTAATAATATGAGTTAGATTGATAATAATAAGAGTAGTGAGTATAGTAATTGTCGTTCTATCGATCATATAAGCATAATATGACTAATAATATGAGTTAGATTGATAATAATAAGAGTAATAAGTATAGTAATTGTTGTTCTGTCGATCCTATGAGCATAATACGGCTAATGATATGATTTAGATTGATAACAGTAAGTGTAATAACAATAGTAATTGTCGTTCTGTCGATCATAAAAGCATAATATGGCTAATAATATGAGTTAGATTGATAATAATAAGAGTAATGAGTATAGTAATTGTCGTCCTATCGATCATTTAAGCATAATATGGCTAATAATATGAGTTAGACTGATAATAATAAGAGTAGTGAGTATAGTAATTGTCGTTCTATCGATCATATAAGCATAATATGGCTAATAATATGAGTTAGATTGATAATAATAAGAGTAATAAGTATAGTAGTTGTCGTTCTATCGATCATATAAGCATAATATGGCTAATAATATGAGTTAGATTGATAATAATAAGAGTAATAAGTTTAGTAATTATCGTTCTTTCGATCACATAAGCATAATATGGCTAATAATATGAGTTAGATTGATAATAATAAGACTAATAAGTATAGTAATTGTTGTTCTATCGATCATTTAAGCATAATATGGCTTATAATATGAGTTAGATTGATAAAAATAAGAATAATAAGTATAGTAATTGTCCTCCTATCGATCATATAAGCATAATATGGCTAATAATATGAATTAGATTGATAATAATAAGAGTAATATGTATTGTAATTGTCGTTCTATCGATCATATAAGCATAATATGACTAATAATATGAGTTAGATTGACAATACTAAGAGTAATAAGTATAGTAATTATCGTTCTACCGATCATATAAGCATAATATGGCTAATAATATGAGTTAGATTGATAAGAATAAGAGTAATAAGAATAGTAATTGTCGTTCTATCGATCATATAAGCATAATATGGCTAATAATATGAGTTAGATTGATAACAATAAGAGTAGTGAGTATAGTAATTGTCGTCCTATCGATCATATAAGCATAATATGGCTAATAATGTGAGTTAGATTGATAATAATAAGAGTAATAAGTATAGTAATTGTCGTCCTATCGATCACATAAGCATAATATGGTTAATAATATGAGTTAGATTGATAAGAATAAGAGTAATAAGTATAGTAATTGTCGTTCTATCGATCATATAAGCATAATATGGCTAATAATATGAGTTAGATTGATAATAATAAGAGTAATAAGTATAGTAATTACCGTTCTTTCGATCACATAAGCATAATATGGCTAATAATATGAGTTAGATTGATAATAATAAGACTAATAAGTATAGTAATTGTCGTTCTATCGATCATTTAAGCATAATATGGCTTATAATAAGAGTCAGATTGATAATATAAAGAGTAATAAGTATAGTAATTATCGTTCTACCGATCATACAAGCATAATATGGCTAATAATATGAATTAGATTGATAATAATAAGAGTAATAAGTATAGTAATTGTCGTTCTATCGATCATATAAGCATAATATGACTAATAATATGAGTTAGATTGACAATACTAAGAGTAATAAGTATAGTAATTATCGTTCTACCGATCATATAAGCATAATATGGCTAATAATATGAGTTAGATTGATAAGAATAAGAGTAATAAGAATAGTTATTGTCGTTCTATCGATCATATAAGCATAATATGGCTAATAATATGAGTTAGATTGATAACAATAAGAGTAGTGAGTATAGTAATTGTCGTCCTATCGATCATATAAGCATAATATGGCTAATAATGTGAGTTAGATTGATAATAATAAGAGTAATAAGTATAGTAATTGTCGTTCTGTCGATCATAAAAGCATAATATGGCTAATAATATGAGTTAGATTGATAATAATAAGAGTAATGAGTATAGTAATTGTCGTCCTATCGATCATTTAAGCATAATATGGCTAATAATATGAGTTAGACTGATAATAATAAGAGTAGTGAGTATAGTAATTGTCGTTCTATCGATCATATAAGCATAATATGGCTAATAATATGAGTTAGATTGATAATAATAAGAGTAATAAGTTTAGTAATTATCGTTCTTTCGATCACATAAGCATAATATGGCTAATAATATGAGTTAGATTGATAATAATAAGACTAATAAGTATAGTAATTGTTGTTCTATCGATCATTTAAGCATAATATGGCTTATAATATGAGTTAGGTTGATAAAAATAAGAATAATAAGTATAGTAATTGTCCTCCTATCGATCATATAAGCATAATATGGCTAATAATATGAATTAGATTGATAATAATAAGAGTAATATGTATTGTAATTGTCGTTCTATCGATCATATAAGCATAATATGACTAATAATATGAGTTAGATTGACAATACTAAGAGAATTAAGTATAGTAATTATCGTTCTACCGATCATATAAGCATAATATGGCTAATAATATGAGTTAGATTGATAATAATAAGAGTAATAAGTATAGTAATTGTCGTCCTATCGATCACATAAGCATAATATGGTTAATAATATGAGTTAGATTGATAAGAATAAGAGTAATAAGTATAGTAATTGTCGTTCTATCGATCATATAAGCATAATATGGCTAATAATATGAGTTAGATTGATAATAATAAGAGTAATAAGTATAGTAATTACCGTTCTTTCGATCACATAAGCATAATATGGCTAATAATATGAGTTAGATTGATAATAATAAGACTAATAAGTATAGTAATTGTCGTTCTATCGATCATTTAAGCATAATATGGCTTACAATAAGAGTTAGATTGATAAGATAAAGAGTAATAAGTATAGTAATTATCGTTCTACCGATCATACAAGCATAATATGGCTAATAATATGAATTAGATTGATAATAATAAGAGTAATAAGTATAGTAATTGTCGTTCTATCGATCATATAAGCATAATATGACTAATAATATGAGTTAGATTGACAATACTAAGAGTAATAAGTATAGTAATTATCGTTCTACCGATCATATCAGCATAATATGGCTAATAATATGAGTTAGATTGATAAGAATAAGAGTAATAAGAATAGTTATTGTCGTTCTATCGATCATATAAGCATAATATGGCTAATAATATGAGTTAGATTGATACCAATAAGAGTAGTGAGTATAGTAATTGTCGTCCTATCGATCATATAAGCATAATATGGCTAATAATGTGAGTTAGATTGATAATAATAAGAGTAATAAGTATAGTAATTGTCGTCCTATCGATCACATAAGCATAATATGGTTAATAATATGAGTTAGATTGATAAGAATAAGAGTAATAAGTATAGTAATTGTCGTTCTATCGATCATATAAGCATAATATGGTTAATAATATGAGTTAAATTGATAACAGGGAGTGTAATAAGAGTAATAATTGTCGTTCTGTCGATCATATAAGGATAATATGGCTAATAATATGAGTTAATTGATAATAATAAGAGTAATAAGTATAGTAATTGTCGTCCTATCGATCACATAAGCATAATATGGTTAATAATATGAGTTAGATTGATAAGAATAAGACCAATAAGTATAGTAATTGTCGTTCTATCGATCATATAAGCATAATATGACTAATAATATGAGTTAGATTGATAAGAATAAGAGTAATAAGAATAGTAATTGTCGTTCTATCGATCATATAAGCATAATATGGCTAATAATATGAGTTAGATTGATAACAATAAGAGTAGTGAGTATAGTAATTGTCGTTCTATCGATCATATAAGCATAATACGGCTAATAATATGAGTTATATTGATAATAATAAGAGTAATAAGTATAGTAATTATCGTTCTTTCGATCACATAAGCATAATATGGCTAATAATATGAGTTAGATTGATAATAATAAGACTAATAAGTATAGTAATTGTCGTTCTATCGATCATATAAGCATAATATGACTAATAATATGAGTTAGATTGACAATACTAAGAGTAATAAGTATAGTAGTTATCGTTCTACCGATCATATAAGCATAATATGGCTAATAATATGAGTTAGATTGATAAGAATAAGAGTATTAAGAATAGTAATTGTCGTTCTATCGATCATATAAGCATAATATGGCTAATAATATCAGTTAGATTGATAACAATAAGAGTAGTGAGTATAGTAATTGTCGTCCTATCGATTATATGCATAATATGGCTAATAATGTGAGTTAGATTGATAATAATAAGAGTAATAAGTATAGTAATTGTCGTCCTATCGATCACATAAGCATAATATGGCTAATAATATGAGTTAGATTGATAATAATAAGACTAATAAGTATAGTAATTGTCGTTCTATCGATCATATCTGCATAATATGGTTAATAATATGAGTTAGATTGATAATAATAAGAGTAATGAGTATAGTAATTGTCGTTCTATCGATCATATAAGCATAATATGGCTAATAATATGAGTAGGATTGATAATAATAAGAGTAGTATGTATAGTAATTGTCGTCCTATCGATCACATAAGCATAATATGGTTAATAATATGAGTTAGATTGATAAGAATAAGAGTAATAAGTATAGTAATTGTCGTTCTATCGATCATATAAGCATAATATGGCTAATAATATGAGTTAGATTGATAATAATAAGAGTAATAAGTATAGTAATTACCGTTCTTTCGATCACATAAGCATAATATGGCTAATAATATGAGTTAGATTGATAATAATAAGACTAATAAGTATAGTAATTGTCGTTCTATCGATCATTTAAGCATAATATGGCTTATAATAAGAGTTAGATTGATAATATAAAGAGTAATAAGTATAGTAATTATCGTTCTACCGATCATATAAGCATAATATGGCTAATAATATGAATTAGATTGATAATAATAAGAGTAATAAGTATAGTAATTGTCGTTCTATCGATCATATAAGCATAATATGACTAATAATATGAGTTAGATTGACAATACTAAGAGTAATAAGTATAGTAATTATCGTTCTACCGATCATATAAGCATAATATGGCTAATAATATGAGTTAGATTGATAAGAATAAGAGTAATAAGAATAGTTATTGTCGTTCTATCGATCATATAAGCATAATATGGCTAATAATATGAGTTAGATTGATAACAATAAGAGTAGTGAGTATAGTAATTGTCGTCCTATCGATCATATAAGCATAATATGGCTAATAATGTGAGTTAGATTGATAATAATAAGAGTAATAAGTATAGTAATTGTCGTCCTATCGATCACATAAGCATAATATGGTTAATAATATGAGTTAGATTGATAAGAATAAGAGTAATAAGTATAGTAATTGTCGTTCTATCGATCATATAAGCATAATATGGTTAATAATATGAGTTAAATTGATAACAGGGAGTGTAATAAGAGTAATAATTGTCGTTCTGTCGATCATATAAGGATAATATGGCTAATAATATGAGTTAATTGATAATAATAAGAGTAATAAGTATAGTAATTGTCGTCCTATCGATCACATAAGCATAATATGGTTAATAATATGAGTTAGATTGATAAGAATAAGAGTAATAAGTATAGTAATTATCGTTCTTTCGATCACATAAGCATAATATGGCTAATAATATGAGTTAGATTGATAATAATAAGACTAATAAGTATAGTAATTGTCGTTCTATCGATCATATAAGCATAATATGACTAATAATATGAGTTAGATTGATAAGAATAAGAGTAATAAGAATAGTAATTGTCGTTCTATCGATCATATAAGCATAATATGGCTAACAATATGAGTTAGATTGATAACAATAAGAGTAGTGAGTATAGTAATTGTCGTTCTATCGATCACATAAGCATAATATGGTTAATAATATGAGTTAGATTGATAAGAATAAGAGTAATAAGTATAGTAATTATCGTTCTTTCGATCACATAAGCATAATATGTTTAATAATATGAGTTAGATTGATAATAATAAGACTAATAAGTATAGTAATTGTCGTTCTATCGATCATATAAGCATAATATGGCTAATAATATGAGTTAGATTGATAATAATAAGAGTAATAAATATAGTAATTGTCGTTCTATCGATGATATAAGCATAATATGGCTAATAATATGAGTTAGATTGATAATAATAAGAGTAATAAGTATAGTAATTGTCGTTCTATAGATCATGTAAGCATAATATGGCTAATAATATGAGTTAGATTGATAATAATAAGAGTAATATGTATAGTAATTGTCGTTCCATCGATCATTTAAGCATAATATGGCTAATAATATGAGTTAGATTGATAATAATAAGAGTAGTGAATATAGTAATTGTCGTTCTATCGATCATATAAGCATAATATGACTAATAATATGAGTTAGATTGATAATAATAAGAGTAATAAGTATAGTAATTGTTGTTCTGTCGATCCTATGAGCATAATATGGCTAATGATATGATTTAGATTGATAACAGTAAGTGTAATAACAACAGTAATTGTCGTTCTGTCGATCATAAAAGCATAATATGGCTAATAATATGAGTTAGATTGATAATAATAAGAGTAATGAGTATAGTAATTGTCGTCCTATCGATCATTTAAGCATAATATGGCTAATAATATGAGTTAGACTGATAATAATAAGAGTAGTGAGTACAGTAATTGTCGTTCTATCGATCATATAAGCATAATATGGCTAATAATATGAGTTAGATTGATAATAATAAGAGTAATAAGTATAGTAGTTGTCGTTCTATCGATCATATAAGCATAATATGGCTAATAATATGAGTTAGATTGATAATAATAAGAGTAATAAGCTTAGTAATTATCGTTCTTTCGATCACATAAGCATAATATGGCTAATAATATGAGTTAGATTGATAATAATAAGACTAATAAGTATAGTAATTGTTGTTCTATCGATCATTTAAGCATAATATGGCTTATAATATGAGTTAGGTTGATAAAAATAAGAATAATAAGTATAGTAATTGTCCTCCTATCGATCATATAAGCATAATATGGCTAATAATATGAATTAGATTGATAATAATAAGAGTAATATGTATTGTAATTGTCGTTCTATCGATCATATAAGCATAATATGACTAATAATATGAGTTAGATTGACAATACTAAGAGTAATAAGTATAGTAATTATCGTTCTACCGATCATATAAGCATAATATGGCTAATAATATGAGTTAGATTGATAATAATAAGAGTAATAAGTATAGTAATTACCGTTCTTTCGATCACATAAGCATAATATGGCTAATAATATGAGTTAGATTGATAATAATAAGAGTAATAAGTATAGTAATTGTCGTTCTATCGATCATATAAGCATAATATGACTAATAATATGAGTTAGATTGACAATACTAAGAGTAATAAGTATAGTAATTATCGTTCTACCGATCATATAAGCATAATATGGCTAATAATATGAGTTAGATTGATAAGAATAAGAGTAATAAGAATAGTTATTGTCGTTCTATCGATCATATAAGCATAATATGGCTAATAATATGAGTTAGATTGATAACAATAAGAGTAGTGAGTATAGTAATTGTCGTCCTATCGATCATATAAGCATAATATGGCTAATAATGTGAGTTAGATTGATAATAATAAGAGTAATAAGTATAGTAATTGTCGTCCTATCGATCACATAAGCATAATATGGTTAATAATATGAGTTAGATTGATAAGAATAAGAGTAATAAGTATAGTAATTGTCGTTCTATCGATCATATAAGCATAATATGGTTAATAATATGAGTTAAATTGATAACAGGGAGTGTAATAAGAGTAATAATTGTCGTTCTGTCGATCATATAAGGATAATATGGCTAATAATATGAGTTAATTGATAATAATAAGAGTAATAAGTATAGTAATTGTCGTCCTATCGATCACATAAGCATAATATGGTTAATAATATGAGTTAGATTGATAAGAATAAGAGTAATAAGTATAGTAATTATCGTTCTTTCGATCACATAAGCATAATATGGCTAATAATATGAGTTAGATTGATAATAATAAGACTAATAAGTATAGTAATTGTCGTTCTATCGATCATATAAGCATAATATGACTAATAATATGAGTTAGATTGATAAGAATAAGAGTAATAAGAATAGTAATTGTCGTTCTATCGATCATATAAGCATAATATGGCTAATAATATGAGTTAGATTGATAACAATAAGAGTAGTGAGTATAGTAATTGTCGTTCTATCGATCATATAAGCATAATACGGCTAATAATATGAGTTATATTGATAATAATAAGAGTAATAAGTATAGTAATTATCGTTCTTTCGATCACATAAGCATAATATGGCTAATAATATGAGTTAGATTGATAATAATAAGACTAATAAGTATAGTAATTGTCGTTCTATCGATCATATAAGCATAATATGACTAATAATATGAGTTAGATTGACAATACTATGAGTAATACGTATAGTAGTTATCGTTCTACCGATCATATAAGCATAATATGGCTAATAATATGAGTTAGATTGATAAGAATAAGAGTATTAAGAATAGTAATTGTCGTTCTATCGATCATATAAGCATAATATGGCTAATAATATGAGTTAGATTGATAACAATAAGAGTAGTGAGTATAGTAATTGTCGTCCTATCGATTATATGCATAATATGGCTAATAATGTGAGTTAGATTGATAATAATAAGAGTAATAAGTATAGTAATTGTCGTCCTATCGATCACATAAGCATAATATGGCTAATAATATGAGTTAGATTGATAATAATAAGAGTAATGAGTATAGTAATTGTCGTTCTATCGATCATATAAGCATAATATGGCTAATAATATGAGTAGGATTGATAATAATAAGAGTAGTAAGTATAGTAATTGTCGTCCTATCGATCACATAAGCATAATATGGTTAATAATATGAGTTAGATTGATAAGAATAAGAGTAATAAGTATAGTAATTGTCGTTCTATCGATCATATAAGCATAATATGGCTAATAATATGAGTTAGATTGATAATAATAAGAGTAATAAGTATAGTAATTACCGTTCTTTCGATCACATAAGCATAATATGGCTAATTATATGAGTTAGATTGATAATAATAAGACTAATAAGTATAGTAATTGTCGTTCTATCGATCATTTAAGCATAATATGGCTTATAATAAGAGTTAGATTGATAATATAAAGAGTAATAAGTATAGTAATTATCGTTCTACCGATCATATAAGCATAATATGGCTAATAATATGAATTAGATTGATAATAATAAGAGTAATAAGTATAGTAATTGTCGTTCTATCGATCATATAAGCATAATATGACTAATAATATGAGTTAGATTGACAATACTAAGAGTAATAAGTATAGTAATTATCGTTCTACCGATCATATAAGCATAATATGGCTAATAATATGAGTTAGATTGATAAGAATAAGAGTAATAAGAATAGTTATTGTCGTTCTATCGATCATATAAGCATAATATGGCTAATAATATGAGTTAGATTGATAACAATAAGAGTAGTGAGTATAGTAATTGTCGTCCTATCGATCATATAAGCATAATATGGCTAATAATGTGAGTTAGATTGATAATAATAAGAGTAATAAGTATAGTAATTGTCGTCCTATCGATCACATAAGCATAATATGGTTAATAATATGAGTTAGATTGATAAGAATAAGTGTAATAAGTATAGTAATTGTCGTTCTATCGATCATATAAGCATAATATGGTTAATAATATGAGTTAGATTGATAACAGGGAGTGTAATAAGAGTAATAATTGTCGTTCTGTCGATCATATAAGCATAATATGGCTAATAATATGAGTTAATTGATAATAATAAGAGTAATAAGTATAGTAGTTGTCGTCCTATCGATCACATAAGCATAATATGGTTAATAATATGAGTTAGATTGATAAGAATAAGAGTAATAAGTATAGTAATTGTCGTTCTATCGATCATATAAGCATAATACGGCTAATAATATGAGTTATATTGATAATAATAAGAGTAATAAGTATAGTAATTATCGTTCTTTCGATCACATAAGCATAATATGGCTAATAATATGAGTTAGATTGATAATAATAAGACTAATAAGTATAGTAATTGTCGTTCTATCGATCATATAAGCATAATATGACTAATAATATGAGTTAGATTGACAATACTAAGAGTAATAAGTATAGTAATTATCGTTCTACCGATCATATAAGCATAATATGGCTAATAATATGAGTTAGATTGATAAGAATAAGAGTATTAAGAATAGTAATTGTCGTTCTATCGATCATATAAGCATAATATGGCTAATAATATGAGTTAGATTGATAACAATAAGAGTAGTGAGTATAGTAATTGTCGTCCTATCGATTATATAAGCATAATATGGCTAATAATGTGAGTTAGATTGATAATAATAAGAGTAATAAGTATAGTAATTGTCGTCCTATCGATCACATAAGCATAATATGGCTAATAATATGAGTTAGATTGATAATAATAAGACTAATAAGTATAGTAATTGTCGTTCTATCGATCATATCTGCATAATATGGTTAATAATATGAGTTAGATTGATAATAATAAGAGTAATGAGTATAGTAATTGTCGTTCTATCGATCATATAAGCATAATATGGCTAATAATATGAGTAGGATTGATAATAATAAGAGTAGTAAGTATAGTAATTGTCGTCCTATCGATCATATAAGCATTATATGGCTAATAATATGAGTTAGATTTATAATAATAAGAGTAATAAGTATAGTAATTGTCGTACTATCGATCATATAAGCATAATATGGTTAATAATATGAGTTAGATTGATAACAGGGAGTGTAATAGGAATAGTAATTGTCGTTCTGTCGATCACATAAGTATAATATAGCTAATAATATGAGTTAGATTGATAATAATAAGAGTAATAAGTATAGTAATTATCGTTCTTTCGATCACATAAGCATAATATGGCTAATAATATGAGTTAGATTGATAATAATAAGAGTAATGAGTATAGTAATTGTCGTTCTATCGATCATATAAGCATAATATGACTAATAATATGAGTTAGATTGACAATACTAAGAGTAATAAGTATAGTAATTATCGTTCTACCGATCATATAAGCATAATATGGCTAATAATAAGAGTTAGATTGGTAATAATAAGAGTAATAAGTATAGTCATTGTCCTTCTATCGATCATATTAGCATAATATGGCTAATAATATGAGTTAGATTGATAATAATAAGAGTAATAAATATAGTAATTGTCGTTCTATCGATGATATAAGCATAATATGGTTAATAATATGAGTTAGATTGATAACAGGGAGTGTAATAAGAATAGTAATTGTCGTACTGTCGATCATGTAAGCATAATATGGCTAATAATATAAGTTAGATTGATAATAATAAGAGTAATAAGTATAGTAGTTGTCATTCTATCGATCACATAAGTATAATATGGCTAATAATATGAGTTAGATTGATAATAATAAGAGTAATAAGTATAGTAATTGTCGTTCTATCGATCATGTAAGCATAATATGGCTAATAATATGAGTTAGATTGATAATAATAAGAGTAATATGTATAGTAATTGTCGTTCCATCGATCATTTAAGCATAATATGGCTAATAATATGAGTTAGATTGATAATAATAAGAGTAGTGACTATAGTAATTGTCGTTCTATCGATCATATAAGCATAATATGACTAATAATATGAGTTAGATTGATAATAATAAGAGTAATAAGTATAGTAATTGTCGTTCTGTCGATCCTATGAGCATAATATGGCTAATGATATGATTTAGATTGTTAACAGTAAGTGTAATAACAATAGTAATTGTCGTTCTGTCGATCATATAAGCATAATATGGCTAATAATATGAGTTAGATTGATAATAATAAGAGTAATGAGTATAGTAATTGTCGTTCTATCGATCATTTAAGCATAATATGGCTAATAATATGAGTTAGACTGATAATAATAAGAGTAGTGAGTATAGTAATTGTCGTTCTATCGATCATATAAGCATAATATGGCTAATAATATGAGTTAGATTGATAATAATAAGAGTAATAAGTATAGTAGTTGTCGTTCTATCGATCATATAAGCATAATATGGCTAATAATATGAGTTAGATTGATAATAATAAGAGTAATAAGTTTAGTAATTATCGTTCTTTCGATCACATAAGCATAATATGGCTAATAATATGAGTTAGATTGATAATAATAAGACTAATAAGTATAGTAATTGTTGTTCTATCGATCATTTAAGCATAATATGGCTTATAATATGAGTTAGGTTGATAAAAATAAGAATAATAAGTATAGTAATTGTCCTCCTATCGATCATATAAGCATAATATGGCTAATAATATGAATTAGATTGATAATAATAAGAGTAATAAGTATTGTAATTGTCGTTCTATCGATCATATAAGCATAATATGACTAATAATATGAGTTAGATTGACAATACTAAGAGTAATAAGTATAGTAATTATCGTTCTACCGATCATATAAGCATAATATGGCTAATAATATGAGTTAGATTGATAAGAATAAGAGTAATAAGAATAGTAATTGTCGTTCTATCGATCATATAAGCATAATATGGCTAATAATATGAGTTAGATTGATAATAATAAGAGTAATGAGTATAGTAATTGTCGTTCTATCGATCATATAAGCATAATATGACTAATAATATGAGTTAGATGGACAATACTAAGAGTAATAAGTATAGTAATTATCGTTCTACCGATCATATAAGCATAATATGGCTAATAATAAGAGATAGATTGGTAATAATAAGAGTAATAAGTATAGTCATTGTCCTTCTATCGATCATATTAGCATAATATGGCTAATAATATGAGTTAGATTGATAATAATAAGAGTAATAAGTATAGTAATTATCGTTCTTTCGAACACATAAGCATAATATGGCTAATAATATGAGTTAGATTGATAATAATAAGACTAATAAGTATAGTAATTGTCGTTCTATCGATCATATAAGCATAATATGACTAATAATATGAGTTAGATTGACAATACTAAGAGTAATAAGTATAGAAATTATCGTTCTACCGATCATATAAGCATAATATGGCTCATAATATGAGTTAGATTGATAAGAATAAGAGTATTAAGAATAGTAATTGTCGTTCTATCGATCATATAAGCATAATATGGCTAATAATATGAGTTAGATTGATAACAATAAGAGTAGTGAGTATAGTAATTGTCGTCCTATCGATTATATAAGCATAATATGGCTAATGATGTGAGTTAGATTGATAATAATAAGAGTAGTAAGTATAGTAATTGTCGTTCTATCGATCATATAAGCATTATATGGCTAATAATATGAGTTAGATTTATAATAATAAGAGTAATAAGAATAGTAATTGTCGTTCTATCGATCATTTAAGCATAATATGGCTAATAATATGAGTTAGGTTGATAATAATAAGAGTAATGAGTATAGTATTTGTCGTTCCATCGATCATATCTGCATAATATGGTTAATAGTATGAGTTAGGTTGATAATAATAAGAGTAATGAGTATAGTAATTGTCGTTCTATCGATCATATAAGCATAATATGGCTAATAATATGAGTTAGATTGATAATAATAAGAGTAATGAGTATAGTAATTGTCGTTCTATCGATCATATAAGCATAATATGACTAATAATATGAGTTAGATTCACAATACTAAGAGTAATAAGTATAGTAATTATCGTTCTACCGATCATATAAGCATAATATGGCTAATAATATGAGTTAGGTTGATAAAAATAAGAATAATAAGTATAGTAATTGTCCTCCTATCGATCATATAAGCATAATATGGCTAATAATATGAATTAGATTGATAATAATAAGAGTAATAAGTATAGTAATTGTCGTTCTATCGTTCATATAAGCATAATATGACTAATAATATGAGTTAGATTGATAATAATAAGAGTAATAAGTATAGTAATTGTCGTCCTATCAGTTATATAAGCATAATATGGCTAATAATATGAATTAGATTGATAATAATAAGAGTAATAAGTATAGTAATTGTCGTTCTATCGATCATATAAGCATAATATGACTAATAATATGAGTTAGATTGATAATAATAAGAGTAATAAGTATAGTAATTGTCGTTCTATCGATCATTTAAGCATAATATGGCTAATAATATGAATTAGATTGATAATAATAAGAGTAATAAGTATAGTAATTGTCGTTCTATCGATCATATAAGCATAATATGACTAATAATATAAGTTAGATTGATAATAATAAGAGTAATGAGTATAGTAATTGTCGTTCTATCGATCATTTAAGCATAATATGGCTAATAATATGAGTTAAGTTGATAAAAATAAGAATAATAAGTATAGTAATTGTCGTTCTATCGATCATATTAGCATAATATGGTTAATAATATGAGTTAGATTGATAATAATAAGAGTAATAAGTATAGTAATTGTCCTCCTATCGATTATATAAGCATAATATGGCTAATAATATGAGTTAGATTGATAATAATAAGAGTAATAAGTATAGTAATTGTCGTTCTATCGTTCATATAAGCATAATATGACTAATAATATGAGTTAGATTGATAATAATATGAGTAATAAGTATAGTAATTGTCGTCCTATCAGTTATATAAGCATAATATGGCTAATAACATGAATTAGATTGATAATAATAAGAGTAATAAGTATAGTAATTGTCGTTCTATCGATCATATAAGCATAATATGACTAATAATATGAGTTAGATTGATAATAATAAGAGTAATAAGTATAGTAATTGTCGTTCTATCGATCATTTAAGCATAATATGGCTAATAATATTAGTTAGGTTGATAAAAATAAGAATAATAAGTATAGTAATTGTCGTTCTATCGTTCATATAAGCATAATATGACTAATAATATGAGTTAGGTTGATAACAGGGAGTGTAATAAGAATAGTAATTATCGTTCTGTCGATCATATAAGCACAATATGGTTAATAATATGAGTTAGATTGATAACAGGGAGTGTAATAAGAATAGTAATTGTCGTTCTGTCGATCATATAAGCATAATATGGCTAATAATATGAGTTAGATTGATAATAATAAGAGTAATAAGTATAGTAATTGTCGTTCTATCGATCATATAAGCATAATATGACTAATAATATGAGTTAGATTGACAATACTAAGAGTAATAAGTATAGTAATTATCGTTCTACCGATCATATAAGCATAATATGGCTAATAATATGAGTTAGGTTGATAAAAATAAGAATAATAAGTATAGTAATTGTCCTCCTATCGATCATATAGGCATAATATGGCTAATAATATGAATTAGATTGATAATAATAAGAGTAAAAAGTATAGTAATTGTCGTTCTATCGATCATATAAGCATAATATGACTAATAATATGAGTTAGATTGACAATACTAAGAGTAATAAGTATAGTAATTATCGTTCTACCGATCATATAAGCATAATATGGCTAATAATATGAGTTAGATTGATAAGAATAAGAGTAATAAGAATAGTAATTGTCGTTCTATCGATCATATAAGCATAATATGGCTAATAGTATGAGTTAGATTGATAACAATAAGAGTAGTGAGTATAGTAATTGTCGTTCTATCGATCATGTAAGCATAATATGGCTAATAATATGAGTTAGATTGATAATAATAAGAGTAATAAGTATAGTAGTTGTCGTTCTATCGATCATATAAGCATAATATGGCTAATAATATGAGTTAGATTGATAATAATAAGAGTAATAAGTTTAGTAATTATCGTTCTTTCGATCACATAAGCATAATATGGCTAATAATATGAGTTAGATTGATAATAATAAGACTAATAAGTATAGTAATTGTTGTTCTATCGATCATTTAAGCATAATATGGCTTATAATATGAGTTAGGTTGATAAAAATAAGAATAATAAGTATAGTAATTGTCCTCCTATCGATCATATAAGCATAATATGGCTAATAATATGAATTAGATTGATAATAATAAGAGTAATAAGTATTGTAATTGTCGTTCTATCGATCATATAAGCATAATATGACTAATAATATGAGTTAGATTGACAATACTAAGAGTAATAAGTATAGTAATTATCGTTCTACCGATCATATAAGCATAATATGGCTAATAATATGAGTTAGATTGATAAGAATAAGAGTAATAAGAATAGTAATTGTCGTTCTATCGATCATATAAGCATAATATGGCTAATAATATGAGTTAGATTGATAATAATAAGAGTAATGAGTATAGTAATTGTCGTTCTATCGATCATATAAGCATAATATGGCTAATAATATGAATTAGATTGATAATAATAAGAGTAATATGTATTGTAATTGTCGTTCTATCGATCATATAAGCATAATATGACTAATAATATGAGTTAGATTGACAATACTAAGAGTAATAAGTATAGTAATTATCGTTCTACCGATCATATAAGCATAATATGGCTAATAATATGAGTTAGATTGATAAGAATAAGAGTAATAAGAATAGTAATTGTCGTTCTATCGATCATATAAGCATAATATGGCTAATAATATGAGTTAGATTGATAACAATAAGAGTAGTGAGTATAGTAATTGTCGTCCTATCGATCATATAAGCATAATATGGCTAATAATGTGAGTTAGATTGATAATAATAAGAGTAATAAGTATAGTAATTGTCGTCCTATCGATCACATAAGCATAATATGGTTAATAATATGAGTTAGATTGATAAGAATAAGAGTAATAAGTATAGTAATTGTCGTTCTATCGATCATATAAGCATAATATGGCTAATAATATGAGTTAGATTGATAATAATAAGAGTAATAAGTATAGTAATTACCGTTCTTTCGATCACATAAGCATAATATGGCTAATAATATGAGTTAGATTGATAATAATAAGACTAATAAGTATAGTAATTGTCGTTCTATCGATCATTTAAGCATAATATGGCTTATAATAAGAGTTAGATTGATAATATAAAGAGTAATAAGTATAGTAATCAATCGTTCTACCGATCATATAAGCATAATATGGCTAATAATATGAATTAGATTGATAATAATAAGAGTAATAAGTATAGTAATTGTCGTTCTATCGATCATATAAGCATAATATGACTAATAATATGAGTTAGATTGACAATACTAAGAGTAATAAGTATAGTAATTATCGTTCTACCGATCATATAAGCATAATATGGCTAATAATATGAGTTAGATTGATAAGAATAAGAGTAATAAGAATAGTTATTGTCGTTCTATCGATCATATAAGCATAATATGGCTAATAATATGAGTTAGATTGATAACAATAAGAGTAGTGAGTATAGTAATTGTCGTCCTATCGATCATATAAGCATAATATGGCTAATAATGTGAGTTAGATTGATAATAATAAGAGTAATAAGTATAGTAATTGTCGTTCTATCGTTCATATAAGCATAATATGACTAATAATATGAGTTAGGTTGATAACAGGGAGTGTAATAAGAATAGTAATTGTCGTTCTGTCGATCATATAAGCATAATATGGCTAATAATATGAGTTAGATTGATAATAATAAGAGTAATAAGTATAGTAATTGTCGTTCTATCGATCATATAAGCATAATATGACTAATAATATGAGTTAGATTGACAATACTAAGAGTAATAAGTATAGTAATTATCGTTCTACCGATCATATAAGCATAATATGGCTAATAATATGAGTTAGGTTGATAAAAATAAGAATAATAAGTATAGTAATTGTCCTCCTATCGATCATATAGGCATAATATGGCTAATAATATGAATTAGATTGATAATAATAAGAGTAAAAAGTATAGTAATTGTCGTTCTATCGATCATATAAGCATAATATGACTAATAATATGAGTTAGATTGACAATACTAAGAGTAATAAGTATAGTAATTATCGTTCTACCGATCATATAAGCATAATATGGCTAATAATATGAGTTAGATTGATAAGAATAAGAGTAATAAGAATAGTAATTGTCGTTCTATCGATCATATAAGCATAATATGGCTAATAGTATGAGTTAGATTGATAACAATAAGAGTAGTGAGTATAGTAATTGTCGTCCTATCGATCATATAAGCATAATATGGCTAATAATGTGAGTTAGATTGATAATAATAAGAGTAATAAGTATAGTAATTGTCGTCCTATCGATCACATAAGCATAATATGGTTAATAATATGAGTTAGATTGATAAGAATAAGAGTAATAAGTATAGTAATTGTCCTCCTATCGATCATATAAGCATAATATGGCTAATAATATGAGTTAGATTGATAATAATAAGAGTAATAAGTATAGTAATTGTCGTTCTATCGATCATGTAAGCATAATATGGCTAATAATATGAGTTAGATTGATAATAATAAGAGTAATAAGTATAGTAGTTGTCGTTCTATCGATCATATAAGCATAATATGGCTAATAATATGAGTTAGATTGATAATAATAAGAGTAATAAGTTTAGTAATTATCGTTCTTTCGATCACATAAGCATAATATGGCTAATAATATGAGTTAGATTGATAATAATAAGACTAATAAGTATAGTAATTGTTGTTCTATCGATCATTTAAGCATAATATGGCTTATAATATGAGTTAGGTTGATAAAAATAAGAATAATAAGTATAGTAATTGTCCTCCTATCGATCATATAAGCATAATATGGCTAATAATATGAACTAGATTGATAATAATAAGAGTAATAAGTATTGTAAT
Organism: Megachile rotundata; assembly: GCF_050947335.1. NCBI lineage: Eukaryota > Metazoa > Arthropoda > Insecta > Hymenoptera > Megachilidae > Megachile > Megachile rotundata. Next base: position 26,402 of record NW_027474591.1, read on the forward strand.
TGTCGTTCTATCGATCATATAAGCATAATATGACTAATAATATGAGTTAGATTGACAATACTAAGAGTAATAAGTATAGTAATTATCGTTCTACCGATCATATAAGCATAATATGGCTAATAATATGAGTTAGATTGATAAGAATAAGAGTAATAAGAATAGTAATTGTCGTTCTATCGATCATATAAGCATAATATGGCTAATAATATGAGTTAGATTGATAATAATAAGAGTAATGAGTATAGTAATTGTCGTTCTATCGATCATATAAGCATAATATGGCTAATAATATGAATTAGATTGATAAGAATAAGAGTAATAAGAATAGTAATTGTCGTTCTATCGATCATATAAGCATAATATGGCTAATAATATGAGTTAGATTGATAACAATAAGAGTAGTGAGTATAGTAATTGTCGTCCTATCGATCATATAAGCATAATATGGCTAATAATGTGAGTTAGATTGATAATAATAAGAGTAATAAGTATAGTAATTGTCGTCCTATCGATCACATAAGCATAATATGGTTAATAATATGAGTTAGATTGATAAGAATAAGAGTAATAAGTATAGTAATTGTCGTTCTATCGATCATATAAGCATAATATGGCTAATAATATGAGTTAGATTGATAATAATAAGAGTAATAAGTATAGTAATTACCGTTCTTTCGATCACATAAGCATAATATGGCTAATAATATGAGTTAGATTGATAATAATAAGACTAATAAGTATAGTAATTGTCGTTCTATCGATCATTTAAGCATAATATGGCTTATAATAAGAGTTAGATTGATAATATAAAGAGTAATAAGTATAGTAATCAATCGTTCTACCGATCATATAAGCATAATATGGCTAATAATATGAATTAGATTGATAATAATAAGAGTAATAAGTATAGTAATTGTCGTTCTATCGATCATATAAGCATAATATGACTAATAATATGAGTTAGATTGACAATACTAAGAGTAATAAGTATAGTAATTATCGTTCTACCGATCATATAAGCATAATATGGCTAATAATATGAGTTAGATTGATAAGAATAAGAGTAATAAGAATAGTTATTGTCGTTCTATCGATCATATAAGCATAATATGGCTAATAATATGAGTTAGATTGATAACAATAAGAGTAGTGAGTATAGTAATTGTCGTCCTATCGATCATATAAGCATAATATGGCTAATAATGTGAGTTAGATTGATAATAATAAGAGTAATAAGTATAGTAATTGTCGTTCTATCGTTCATATAAGCATAATATGACTAATAATATGAGTTAGGTTGATAACAGGGAGTGTAATAAGAATAGTAATTGTCGTTCTGTCGATCATATAAGCATAATATGGCTAATAATATGAGTTAGATTGATAATAATAAGAGTAATAAGTATAGTAATTGTCGTTCTATCGATCATATAAGCATAATATGACTAATAATATGAGTTAGATTGACAATACTAAGAGTAATAAGTATAGTAATTATCGTTCTACCGATCATATAAGCATAATATGGCTAATAATATGAGTTAGGTTGATAAAAATAAGAATAATAAGTATAGTAATTGTCCTCCTATCGATCATATAGGCATAATATGGCTAATAATATGAATTAGATTGATAATAATAAGAGTAAAAAGTATAGTAATTGTCGTTCTATCGATCATATAAGCATAATATGACTAATAATATGAGTTAGATTGACAATACTAAGAGTAATAAGTATAGTAATTATCGTTCTACCGATCATATAAGCATAATATGGCTAATAATATGAGTTAGATTGATAATAATAAGAGTAATAAGTATAGTAATTGTCGTTCTATCGATCATGTAAGCATAATATGGCTAATATATGAGTTAGATTGATAATAATAAGAGTAATAAGTATAGTAGTTGTCGTTCTATCGATCATATAAGCATAATATGGCTAATAATATGAGTTAGATTGATAATAATAAGAGTAATAAGTTTAGTAATTATCGTTCTTTCGATCACATAAGCATAATATGGCTAATAATATGAGTTAGATTGATAATAATAAGACTAATAAGTATAGTAATTGTTGTTCTATCGATCATTTAAGCATAATATGGCTTATAATATGAGTTAGGTTGATAAAAATAAGAATAATAAGTATAGTAATTGTCCTCCTATCGATCATATAAGCATAATATGGCTAATAATATGAATTAGATTGATAATAATAAGAGTAATAAGTATTGTAATTGTCGTTCTATCGATCATATAAGCATAATATGACTAATAATATGAGTTAGATTGACAATACTAAGAGTAATAAGTATAGTAATTATCGTTCTACCGATCATATAAGCATAATATGGCTAATAATATGAGTTAGATTGATAAGAATAAGAGTAATAAGAATAGTAATTGTCGTTCTATCGATCATATAAGCATAATATGGCTAATAATATGAGTTAGATTGATAATAATAAGAGTAATGAGTATAGTAATTGTCGTTCTATCGATCATATAAGCATAATATGGCTAATAATATGAATTAGATTGATAATAATAAGAGTAATATGTATTGTAATTGTCGTTCTATCGATCATATAAGCATAATATGACTAATAATATGAGTTAGATTGACAATACTAAGAGTAATAAGTATAGTAATTATCGTTCTACCGATCATATAAGCATAATATGGCTAATAATATGAGTTAGATTGATAAGAATAAGAGTAATAAGAATAGTAATTGTCGTTCTATCGATCATATAAGCATAATATGGCTAATAATATGAGTTAGATTGATAACAATAAGAGTAGTGAGTATAGTAATTGTCGTCCTATCGATCATATAAGCATAATATGGCTAATAATGTGAGTTAGATTGATAATAATAAGAGTAATAAGTATAGTAATTGTCGTCCTATCGATCACATAAGCATAATATGGTTAATAATATGAGTTAGATTGATAAGAATAAGAGTAATAAGTATAGTAATTGTCGTTCTATCGATCATATAAGCATAATATGGCTAATAATATGAGTTAGATTGATAATAATAAGAGTAATAAGTATAGTAATTACCGTTCTTTCGATCACATAAGCATAATATGGCTAATAATATGAGTTAGATTGATAATAATAAGACTAATAAGTATAGTAATTGTCGTTCTATCGATCATTTAAGCATAATATGGCTTATAATAAGAGTTAGATTGATAATATAAAGAGTAATAAGTATAGTAATCAATCGTTCTACCGATCATATAAGCATAATATGGCTAATAATATGAATTAGATTGATAATAATAAGAGTAATAAGTATAGTAATTGTCGTTATATCGATCATATAAGCATAATATGACTAATAATATGAGTTAGATTGACAATACTAAGAGTAATAAGTATAGTAATTATCGTTCTACCGATCATATAAGCATAATATGGCTAATAATATGAGTTAGATTGATAAGAATAAGAGTAATAAGAATAGTTATTGTCGTTCTATCGATCATATAAGCATAATATGGCTAATAATATGAGTTAGATTGATAACAATAAGAGTAGTGAGTATAGTAATTGTCGTCCTATCGATCATATAAGCATAATATGGCTAATAATGTGAGTTAGATTGATAATAATAAGAGTAATAAGTATAGTAATTGTCGTCCTATCGATCACATAAGCATAATATGGTTAATAATATGAGTTAGATTGATAAGAATAAGAGTAATAAGTATAGTAATTGTCGTTCTATCGATCATATAAGCATAATATGGTTAATAATATGAGTTAGATTGATAACAGGGGGTGTAATAAGAGTAATAATTGTCGCTCTGTCGATCATATAAGCATAATATGGCTAATAATATGAGTTAATTGATAATAATAAGAGTAATAAGTATAGTAATTGTCGTCCTATCGATCACATAAGCATAATATGGTTAATAATATGAGTTAGATTGATAAGAATAAGAGTAATAAGTATAGTAATTGTCGTTCTATCGATCATATAAGCATAATACGGCTAACAATATGAGTTATATTGATAATAATAAGAGTAATAAGTATAGTAATTATCGTTCTTTCGATCACATAAGCATAATATGGCTAATAATATGAGTTAGATTGATAATAATAAGACTAATAAGTATAGTAATTGTCGTTCTATCGATCATATAAGCATAATATGACTAATAATATGAGTTAGATTGACAATACTAAGAGTAATAAGTATAGTAGTTATCGTTCTACCGATCATATAAGCATAATATGGCTAATAATATGAGTTAGATTGATAAGAATAAGAGTATTAAGAATAGTAATTGTCGTTCTATCGATCATATAAGCATCATATGGCTAATAATATGAGTTAGATTGATAACAATAAGAGTAGTGAGTATAGTAATTGTCGTCCTATCGATTATATAAGCATAATATGGCTAATAATGTGAGTTAGATTGATAATAATAAGAGTAATAAGTATAGTAATTGTCGTCGTATCGATCACATAAGCATAATATGGCTAATAATATGAGTTAGATTGATAATAATAAGACTAATAAGTATAGTAATTGTCGTTCTATCGATCATATCTGCATAATATGGTTAATAATATGAGTTAGATTGATAATAATAAGAGTAATGAGTATAGTAATTGTCGTTCTATCGATCATATAAGCATAATATGGCTAATAATATGAGTAGGACTGATAATAATAAGAGTAGTAAGTATAGTAATTGTCGTCCTATCGATCACATAAGCATAATATGGTTAATAATATGAGTTAGATTGATAAGAATAAGAGTAATAAGTATAGTAATTGTCGTTTTATCGATCATATAAGCATAATATGGCTAATAATATGAGTTAGATTGATAATAATAAGAGTAATAAGTATAGTAATTACCGTTCTTTCGATCACATAAGCATAATATGGCTAATAATATGAGTTAGATTGATAATAATAAGACTAATAAGTATAGTAATTGTCGTCCTATCGATCATATAAGCATAATATGGCTAATAATGTGAGTCAGATTGATAATAATAAGAGTAATAAGTATAGTAATTGTCGTCCTATCGATCACATAAGCATAATATGGTTAATAATATGAGTTAGATTGATAAGAATAAGAGTAATAAGTATAGTAATTGTCGTTCTATCGATCATATAAGCATAATATGGTTAATAATATGAGTTAGATTGATAACAGGGAGTGTAATAAGAGTAATAATTGTCGTTCTGTCGATCATATAAGCATAATATGGCTAATAATATGAGTTAATTGATAATAATAAGAGTAATAAGTATAGTAGTTGTCGTCCTATCGATCACATAAGCATAATATGGTTAATAATATGAGTTAGATTGATAAGAATAAGAGTAATAAGTATAGTAATTGTCGTCCTATCGATCACATAAGCATAATATGGCTAATAATATGAGTTAGATTGATAATAATAAGAGTAGTAAGTATAGTAATTGTCGTCCCATCGATCATATAAGCATTATATGGCTAATAATATGAGTTAGATTTATAATAATAAGAGTAATAAGTATAGTAATTGTCGTACTATCGATCATATAGGCATAATATGGTTAATAATATGAGTTAGATTGATAACAGGGAGTGTAATAAGAATAGTAATTGTCGTTCTGTCGATCACATAAGTATAATATGGCTAATAATATGAGTTAGATTGGTAATAATAAGAGTAATAAGTATAGTAATTATCGTTCTTTCGATCACATAAGCATAATATGGCTAATAATATGAGTTAGATTGATAATAATAAGACTAATAAGTATAGTAATTGTCGTTCTATCGATCATTTAAGCATAATATGGCTAATAATATGAGTTAGGTTGATAATAATAAGAGTAATGAGTATAGTAATTGTCGTTCTATCGATCATATCTGCATAATATGGTTAATAATATGAGTTAGATTGATAATAATAAGAGTAATGAGTATAGTAATTGTCGTTCTATCGATCATATAAGCATAATATGGCTAATAATATGAGTTAGATTGATAATAATAAGAGTAATAAGTATAGTAATTGTCGTTCTGTCGATCCTATGAGCATAATATGGCTAATGATATGATTTAGATTGATAACAGTAAGTGTAATAACAATAGTAATTGTCGTTCTGTCGATCATAAAAGCATAATATGGCTAATAATATGAGTTAGATTGATAATAATAAGAGTAATGAGTATAGTAATTGTCGTCCTATCGATCACATAAGCATAATATGGTTAATAATATGAGTTAGATTGATAAGAATAAGAGTAATAAGTATAGTAATTGTCGTTCTATCGATCATATAAGCATAATATGGTTAATAATACGAGTTAGATTGATAACAGGGAGTGTAATAAGAGTAATAATTGTCGTTCTGTCGATCATATAAGCATAATATGGCTAATAATATGAGTTAATTGATAATAATAAGAGTAATAAGTATAGTAATTGTCGTCCTATCGATCACATAAGCATAATATGGTTAATAATATGAGTTAGATTGATAAGAATAAGAGTAATAAGTATAGTAATTATCGTTCTTTCGATCACATAAGCATAATATGGCTAATAATATGAGTTAGATTGATAATAATAAGACTAATAAGTATAGTAATTGTCGTTCTATCGATCATATAAGCATAATATGACTAATAATATGAGTTAGATTGATAAGAATAAGAGTAATAAGAATAGTAATTGTCGTTCTATCGATCATATAAGCATAATATGGCTAATAATATGAGTTAGATTGATAACAATAAGAGTAGTGAGTATAGTAATTGTCGTTCTATCGATCATATAAGCATAATACGGCTAATAATATGAGTTATATTGATAATAATAAGAGTAATAAGTATAGTAATTATCGTTCTTTCGATCACATAAGCATAATATGGCTAATAATATGAGTTAGATTGATAATAATAAGACTAATAAGTATAGTAATTGTCGTTCTATCGATCATATAAGCATAATATGACTAATAATATGAGTTAGATTGACAATACTAAGAGTAATAAGTATAGTAGTTATCGTTCTACCGATCATATAAGCATAATATGACTAATAATATGAGTTAGATTGACAATACTAAGAGTAATAAGTATAGTAATTATCGTTCTACCGATCATATAAGCATAATATGGCTAATAATAAGAGTTAGATTGGTAATAATAAGAGTAATAAGTATAGTCATTGTCCTTCTATCGATCATATTAGCATAATATGGCTAATAATATGAGTTAGATTGATAATAATAAGAGTAATAAGTATAGTAATTGTCGTCCTATCGATCACATAAGCATAATATGGTTAATAATATGAGTTAGATTGATAAGAATAAGAGTAATAAGTATAGTAATTATCGTTCTTTCGATCACATAAGCATAATATGGCTAATAATATGAGTTAGATTGATAATAATAAGACTAATAAGTATAGTAATTGTCGTTCTATCGATCATATAAGCATAATATGACTAATAATATGAGTTAGATTGATAAGAATAAGAGTAATAAGAATAGTAATTGTCGTTCTATCGATCATATAAGCATAATATGGCTAATAATATGAGTTAGATTGATAACAATAAGAGTAGTGAGTATAGTAATTGTCGTTCTATCGATCATATAAGCATAATACGGCTAATAATATGAGTTATATTGATAATAATAAGAGTAATAAGTATAGTAATTATCGTTCTTTCGATCACATAAGCATAATATGGCTAATAATATGAGTTAGATTGATAATAATAAGACTAATAAGTATAGTAATTGTCGTTCTATCGATCATATAAGCATAATATGACTAATAATATGAGTTAGATTGACAATACTAAGAGTAATAAGTATAGTAGTTATCGTTCTACCGATCATATAAGCATAATATGACTAATAATATGAGTTAGATTGACAATACTAAGAGTAATAAGTATAGTAATTATCGTTCTACCGATCATATAAGCATAATATGGCTAATAATAAGAGTTAGATTGGTAATAATAAGAGTAATAAGTATAGTCATTGTCCTTCTATCGATCATATTAGCATAATATGGCTAATAATATGAGTTAGATTGATAATAATAAGACTAATAAGTATAGTAATTGTCGTTCTATCGATCATATAAGCATAATATGGCTAATAATATGAGTTAGATTGATAATAATAAGAGTAATAAATATAGTAATTGTCGTTCTATCGATGATATAAGCATAATATGGCTAATAATATGAGTTAGATTGATAATAATAAGAGTAATAAGTATAGTAATTGTCGTTCTATCGATCATGTAAGCATAATATGGCTAATAATATGAGTTAGATTGATAATAATAAGAGTAATATGTATAGTAATTGTCGTTCCATCGATCATTTAAGCATAATATGGCTAATAATATGAGTTAGATTGATAATAATAAGAGTAGTGAGTATAGTAATTGTCGTTCTATCGATCATATAAGCATAATATGACTAATAATATGAGTTAGATTGATAATAATAAGAGTAATAAGTTTAGTAATTATCGTTCTTTCGATCACATAAGCATAATATGGCTAATAATATGAGTTAGATTGATAATAATAAGACTAATAAGTATAGTAATTGTTGTTCTATCGATCATTTAAGCATAATATGGCTTATAATATGAGTTAGGTTGATAAAAATAAGAATAATAAGTATAGTAATTGTCCTCCTATCGATCATATAAGCATA